>NC_060960.1:1664338-1826838 GCF_910589235.1 Vespa crabro
AATCGACCGTAAAGAGAGATGCTGAGAGAAAGAGACGGAGACGGTCATCCGTTTCGGTGGCACTGTAAAGAAAAAAAAGCTAAAGAAAAAAAAAAGATAAAAGAAAAGGAAAAAAGAAAAAAAGAATATACCAAACAAAAATTCTTCATCGATTTAGTCGACGAGCATATGTTCTCTCATCTTTTTTTACAATCTCACAGAGGATTATTGCTATTCAAGAAACGATGCTTATCGGTATTAAATAGTGTTTCGTACTGTCTTTGAGACACGAATAGACGGATATAAGTTCCGTAGTCCTTCCGGTCGAAGGACTCAATATGAATACGTAAGAAACCCCTTGGAAGTCCTTCACAGACCTTGGCGTCTCTGTAATAAATTCTTTCGAAAGGATAAATAAAAAGAAAAACAAAGATATTAATTAATTAAAGAAAAGAAAAAAATTTGAATAAACGGTCGATATGAGAATAGTGTTATTAAAAAAAATAGAAAGAAAGAGAGAGAGAGAGAGAGAAAATTCTCTAAACATGCGAGGCGTCATCTTAAACGGTAATATGTCTTGCTAATGATAGCCTTAATATTTTGACGGGATCGTTTCGCACGTAGAGAGGATCGTTCGTCGAAGCGCATCTCCATAATAATTCGCTCTTCGAAAAACGAAGGCCCTCGGCAATTACTCCTCGTGCAGCCTTCCAGGTAACGCGATGCATCCCAATTTGGCAATTTCCATCGTAGCTTGGATCGTAAGACAGGTAAGAAAGAACTTATCACGCTAAGGATAATTACGTCTCGGGCCTCGAAGCCACTTGCCTTCGTCCGTGTATACACGGACGCATATTTAGATAAAATATTCTTACGCGGACCTATATCTTCGTCGAAACGATCGAATCTCGTATCAACCTTGGTAAAAGCAATTTAACGTACCTTGATTCGCGTTGATCGCACGAGCGAAGGCCGATAAAAAAAGAAAAAAAAGGAAAAAAAAAGAAAAAAGGAAGAAAGAGAAAAAAAAGAGCCACGATTGTGCCATGTTTTACGTGCAATCTCTGATAATTCCGTTAATTGACTATCCGACATTTTTTTCTTTCTTTCTTTCATTTCTTTCTTTCTTTTCTTTCTTGAAATATTAATGCCTACGCAAAATTTAAATATTAATCATTTTCGTCGTGCAACCTTTTGCAACTTTCAATATTTTATCTTGAATCAAATCCTTGAAGTATTTTAAGATAAAACGATGATAAAAGTACAAAATAATTGAATATACAATATACAGAGAGAGAAAGAGAGAGAGAGAGAGAGAGAGAGAGAGAGAGAGAGAAAGAGAGAAAGAGAAAGAGAAAAAGAGAAAGAGAAAAAGAGAAAGAGAAAAAGAGTAGTTACTAAACACTGTTATATACCTGTACACACAGCATGGTAAATGTCTGCGTGTTTGTTCGAAAGAGACAGTGGTATCTGATATAGCGGTACACAATACTCGAGATCAGTTAATTGGAACGCTCCCGACAACAGGGTTGCTCCCTCAGTGAGGAAGAGGAACAATGCCTAATAGCATCCATCTCAACCATCATCGATCATTAATCAGTGCTCTCAAAGAAATTCCAAAGGTATCGTCCCAACAGTTGCGCACTTGGTATCGTCCTAAGAAAAAGAAGAATAAGAAGAAAAATAAAGGACGTGTACGACGTCCCATAGAGAGAAACTCATAACGACGAATGATTTTGCTATAAGACTTGTTACTCCCTGCCGTGCCATTACAAGAGAATTTCACGAACGGAAATCTGCTACGATTCATTGCACTTTCATTAACCACGATCGCGATTCTTACTGAATGATCGTGATGGTTGTTTTATTTAAACTTATCCTTTTTTCCATTCCTCATGGTATCTCGATTTCTATATCGTATTTTATACACACAGATATAGATATATCAACTATAAATGTAAAGAGAGAAAGAGGGAAGAAGAGAAAAAGAGCGATATTAAAGATATAAGCGATTTAAGGAAACTATCTGAACGAGACTTTCTAGAAATTTTCTAAAATGTAGATAAATAGAAAAATAGCTGATTCTATAGTTTAGGACTAGGGGTATTATATACATACACACACACACACACACACACATATATATATATATATATATATACAGTGCATAGATAGGTATATTGTATGATTGTGTGTTGTGTAGGCATACTTAGCCGTAACTGCAACGAATACAAATTGCACCGACCGTCCGACGATCGTAATGCCTCACGAACGGCACAGAAAATACATATTCATCTTGGGTCGGCTTAACGCTGGCACACGCCGCTACGACTCGATATATTATAATGAACCTACGCAAACAGCCGAGCCTTATAATACCGTATACCAGGCGTATACATTTAATGTGTGTTACGTGTGTATGTGTAGCGTTATCTAAGCGGAATAGCTGCGAGCACGAAGAGATGGCTTTGATTGCTCTTCACTCCCCACTACTATCGACTTCAAGAGCCCTCTCCCTCGAAAGGTAGACACGCAAGCGTATTCATTGTACCGCAAGGTCATTGATCCCAAACTATGCATTAATGGGACCATTGTTTTCTATCTTTTTAATCCCATAGGGTCGCGTCCTCTACGGGACATATTCTTGAGAATCGATGATCAAGTTCGAGCAATTGTTTCCGGCGATGAGTCATCCCGTTTGCTCATCCTTTGAATCATGCGATTTATCGAAATACGTTTATAATGTATCAAATATTATATTTTATCTATTTTCCCATTTAGTTATCGATAGATATAGTTCTTTTTTTTTCTTTTTATATATTTTTTATTTTCTATCTCGTCCTCATTTTTTATAGCTTTTTAATGTCGAAAATTTAGAATTTTGTTAAACATTACCAAATGGATTAAATTCGAGGCCTTCAGATGAGTACAAATGTGCATATATATATATATATATCCTTTTTATAGACGAGCCAAGGTGAAAAGTTTTTCGAACAATTACCATGCAAACAACATGAGATCACGTTTAATCGATTGGTACAATAGAAAACGCGTCGCGTTTACAAAGGAAATCATTGGATTATCCTATTAGAAGATTCTATCTGCATTGTAAATATCTGGATAGATCTTGAATCCACGTGATCCTCTTTAACGTCCTTCGCTTTGTTTATATCGTTAAGCTTATTTACGAACAACGGAAACTCAAAATATCTCTTTATAATACTTTAAACAAAAATTTTGCTTTTACTGTGTGCATGCGTGTGTGACGATTACAATAATTATAGTGAATGGTAGAGAATGGAGAAGATTTAGCATTGTTACAAAAAAAAGAAAAGAAAAAAAACGGAAATGGGTGCTACTTCCGTATCCTGTTTGCACCCACGAGAGATAATTTTGATTCTTCATCGAAGTTAACTGAATTATCCGAAAATGAAACGTTTGAATTGCGGACTCGTGAATATTAGAAAATTATAATATCAAATAATTTTTCTACGTGATAGATAAAATTAATGATAATAATTCTTCTTCTATTGCGTATACAATACATATCTATGTAAATATATTCATGACATTAGTAAGTTATGACGAATGCAATATTCCTAACATTGATATTCATACGTATGTATCTATGTACGTTACATTAGAAATATACATTCGGGACGCAACCGCACGACGGATCTTAAATACATAATGATATATAATAATGGATTATTGATAAAATATCGATTAAATTATTCTTAACGTAAATCATACGAGAAGAATTAGGTACGTATGTATAAATATACAATTGATATGCGTGGAAATCAAAATTGAAACTAAACATTGATATTATCAAGATCGAGTGATTATCAGGAATCGATAGATTGAAATGAAAAATATAAATTTAGAAATATTTCATATATCTTTGTTTATCGAAACAAACGTCGGGATCGATTTCTCGTAGAGTTATAAATCTAAAGACGAAGTCTGTTAAGACAAGCGTGGCCCCCTTCCAGCGTCACTTCTTTATATCTCGAGTCAGAAGCGTTCACACAAAAGCGTTCCTGGATAGTTCGAGGGTGAAAGGAGGCAAGAGTGTCTTTCTCTCGGAATAACGAGCTCCCATGTAGCACGTCGCTTATTTTCTAGGAGCGGTCATCCGTTTCTGCGGCCGTTGGAATTATATTGCGCGTTGGCTGAGGAAGACAGTTGGTTCAAGTAGAGAATACGGGAGTAGTAGTCGAGATGATCCTTCTAACAAGTAAGACGACACGAGAGAGGAGGAATCATCGATCATGGATCAGTCACATAGCTAGAGCAAAGGATCTTTATGTAATATACTATGTTATATTTGTTCAAAAACGATAAGAGAGAAAATGAAATTCTCTTGAAATAATGATTAACATAGTAGATATGAGTGAATTTTATTTTTAGATATGATGAATTTTCAAATCACATCTAGATATGTATCTCTAAATACATATCTAGATATATATGTATGTAATTTATCTGACATGTATTTATTAAACGTTATTATTAAACGACCTAAATCATCATGGTTAGTTAATCGTCTTAAATCATTAAACAAGTAATTCCCAAATTTTCTTATCTATTCGAAATAAGAAGATGTAAATGGAATAGGTAGATTCTTTCGAAATGATATTACCATATTCACGAGACTTCCATCTCATGGAAGTCAATGTCAGGGACGACTCTGCGATGGGCAACGTGCGACCGAGCCCCTGGGCAACGCGAGAGACGATCCAAAGAGAGAACCTTGAAGGATGTCAGTGTCAGGGTCCAGTCAGGCCCCGGGCGACAACGAAACCAGTTCGCAGTCACGTGCCTTCCCAGTACCGCGGTCGTCGTTTTGAAACAATATTAATGGCCGTCGGCTGTGTATTAACCGCGGTCTTATAGTGTTCGAGTGAATGACCGATCGGTAAAAGTATACATCTAAATACTTTTCGAAGAATCTTCAAAGAAGATTTTGTGTTAAATCAAAAATAGATCAAAATTATGAAAATTATTATCGAAACGATAAAACGACGCTTGTCGCTGAACTCGTAAATTTGATTTATTATATATCTAAATATTTTCGATCATCCTATCCCTCTCCTTACCCATCTACCTTTCCCAATCCTCTACACGGTGAAAAGTAATTCGATTTGGTATTCGTACGCGACGGGAGATCCAAGAAAAACGATTAATTATCTCGAAGATTAAATCGAGAGCACTCGTCACGCCTCCGTGAAAACATGGAGCGCTAATAGAGCGAAGACTCAGGGTGATTTCACCGACAGCTCGAATCTCCCTAACGTACCGACCAATCGCAAGAACGTCTGACGTGCGTGCCTGAGCCGTGACGTTTTACGAGCGGTACGGCACGAAACCGCACCGAGATAAATCTACCTCCTCACCTCCCTCTTCCATCATTCCCTCTCTCTCTCTCTCTCTCTTTCTTTCTCTTTTACCTGAGCTATTAAATCCCTCGAATACAGAGTGACGACGCTTAATGAAAGTACGCTTGAAGAAAGTGAGCGTACTTTGGGAGCATGAATTTGTCTTTCGTGCTCGACAACCGTGACGAAATGAAAGATTAAAAAGACTATTGTATTATTTTTTTTTCTTTTTTTTTTTTAATCTATTACTCTAATTGATAAATAGATTTCTCTAGTATTCAATTCCAAAGTTCCTATTAAAAAATGGATTTATATATATATATATATGGAAAGAGAGAGAGAGAGAGAGAGAGAGAGAGAGAGAAAGAGAGAGAAAGAGAGAATTTCCATTTATTTCGTTTAATCATAGAATTTTCTATATACATTGGTACGTATCTAATCTTTGCGGTATTAGATAAGATTAGGAACTTACAAATCCGGAAATGTAAAATCCATGAAGCGTTGAAGATCTTGCCGATCGCGCTTTCGATAGTTTCGATAACGATCTTAGCTGTCCAAGAAGACTCACGGTTGCTCCGCCGTTCTCGTGCGAATTCCCTTCGTTGGATGTGCCAGAGAAAAAGAGAATATATATTCGCCGGCACGATGCATCCTACTTTCGCTCGAGCTATCGTTCCCCTACGCGTTCTGCACACGACTCACGAACTCACACGCGCTCGCACACGCACGTACGAACGCACGAACGCACGCGGCTTCTTCTCTTCATGAGATAGCCAGGAGTCGAGGGAATCGCCGAGAAATTCCATCGCGAAGAGCGCGCGCGCGCACACGCGCACGCACCCATCCTTCTTCTATCCGTAAAATACGCCTCGAATTCACTCGCGGAGAACAGACTTTCTCACAAGTATTGGTATAGGTATACATACATATACATATACATATATATATATACATATTATACATATATTATATATACACATATATATGTGTATATGTACGTATGTGTTACTATACGCTTTTATATATTGTACAGTTACATAAAGAGACAGTGAGAAAAAAATGTTAAGAAGCTGGCACCAACGAAAAAGAAGTCTCTTCGATCGCCGTTCAAGATCTTTCGGGCATCCGTCTACCTGTCTTTGAGTCACGGAGAGGAAAGATCGAAGGTCCATGATGGTTTCTCTCTTACGGCGAGGGCCTCTCGCGTGTAACGCTACTCCATCACTGCCATGGCCTGCCGATAGCGAAACTAAACGCAGTGTTTATGTACCTGTTTGTCGGCTAACGCCAGCTAAGCCAGAGAGTAACAAATTTTTTTCACTTTGAGACATTCATTCCTCCCTACCCTCCGTGACTCTATCTTCTAGTTCCTTTTATTTCTTATCTTAACTTTAATTGTTTCTCTCACGACGATAAGGAGTTTGAAATGGAACCTTGGGACGGTGAAAGGAAGGTAAAAAGAAGAAAAAGAAGAAGAAAAAAGAAAGGGAAAAAAATAAACAAAAAAGAAAATAAGAAGAAGAAGAATCGGACATCATTCTCAATCTTTTCTCTTCTCGATAAAGACGGTCGTCCGAATGTCGCGAAGCGAATCCTCGACTACCAGTAATCGCGATGCGATTAAAGTCAGGTAAAAAGCTCTATCTCGCAGAGGCAGTCTCATAGCAGGCGATCGTTACAGGGATTTTCAACAAAAGGAACCTATTAGGAGACTCGAGGATCTTATCGAAAAGCCATGGAGAAAACGATAACCGACGGGCTACCAGTAATCCCATTCGAAGCTCTTGGACTTCTGCTTTAAGCGTGCCTTAAGCGCAAATTCCTGTTTCTCGAACTAACACGACCGACAGCGGTGTAATTCTACGAACCGCAAGAACAACGTAACACGTACACCAGCTAGTGCTCTACACCAGATCCTGATTCAGTATACTAGACTAAGCCAGATAGGGAACGAGTCTTCTTTTTCTTCTTGTTCTTCTTCTAACTTCTTTCTCTTCCTTTTCTACTTCCTCCTTTTCCTCCTCTCTCTAGCCGATTTTTCTATTCTTGCTAACTCTAAGAAAGAGAGAGAGAGAGAGAGAGAGAGAGAGAGAGAGAGAGAGAGAGAGAGAGAGAGACCAAGAAGAGACACTGATGCAGCTTAGTAGGTACTTGATGATGGTGGTGGTGGTGGTGGTGGTGGTGGTGCTCTGAAAGGCGACCACGAACTTACTTCTTGAGAGACTTCCTTTGGCCTAGCGAGGAAACTCCGAGTCAATTTTACTCATTAAGGCTAGATTCCTGCACGGAGGACAACATGAATACCGTGGAGAGACTAGATCCCATGCAGGGATAGCTTCGTTTCTATGCCGTAAACAGGACATAGGAAACGATATCGTCTTGAAAGTCACGTGAATTGAGTTTCTTGCTCTTAACCACTCCACGGTTTAGGAGCCACCTGGCAAAACTTCCCTGTTGCATGCGAATACCCTCAGGTATAACGTCGGAGATAGATTTTAATCTCTACCAGCGAATTCTAAAGATAAAATCTTCGAGGTAAGGGCCGATGTCTTTCAATTCCGATAAGAACCTAACGATTTCTTATAGTATTTTGAAATATTTCCATCGTAATATATATATGGTAATAAACAAGCAAATACATTTATTTAGAATAAATTACTAAATAATTCATGGTGAACGTTTTCGTAAAAAAAAAAAAAAAAAACCAAAAGAAAATAAAGAAAATAACAAATTCTCCTATGAAAACTATAAGGAATGAGTACGTAGATCCTTTGAATAACACGTGCAGATTCCTACCAGAAAAAGATTCACATTATAGGAACATGGAGAAGCCTGTAAACGATAACCGGAACAACCATAAAAACAGAGTTAAATAATAGAAGTCGAAATCGATGAAATTGACTGGGTAATAGGCCCACCGTGAACTTTACTCGTAAGGAACGAACTCTGTTCGTGGTAAAAGGGCTCGTAGAGAAAGGGTTGTAGAGATCCCGAGACCGGATATCTTGAGAGGTTCGAAACTTGTGCCATAAAAAGAACGATAAACGATATCGTCCGAATTAAGATTAACCTTCTTTTTGTATAAAACCCAAGGATCCTGGGAGATGGGAGGAAGGGTGGGAAAGACGGGGAGAGTGAGGGAAAGGAAGCTACGTACGATTACTTCAACAAAAAACACATGTTTCCGAATAAATTTTAAGAGGATTCTTAAATTAGAAGTGTAAGTAAATAAATAAGGAAAATAACAATATTCCCAGAAATCGGTAGATAATTCGAAACAGGTGTTCAATAGAAATATCGTTCTCAATCGTTTTTACACCTACGCTGCGAGTGTAGACGTTCTGGTGGTTCTTGTCTGTGCAGTTCCATTCGATAGGAATGGGAAGCCTCTATGCTCGATGTATCGCGATAAACTCGGTGCTAGGGAGCTCTACGCTCGTAGATTCAAGCGGGAGCATTTCGTCGGTAGGTGGAAGCATTTCCGAAGCAGTAGAAGGCTTCTCTGGAAGCGTACATTGAAAGAAAGAAAGACAGAGAGAAAGAGAAAGAGAGAGTGAGAGAAAGAGAGAAAGAGAAAGAAAGAGAGAAAAAGAGAAAGAAAGAAAGAGTACCGAGATCGTTAGATAGGACGTACCTAGAAATCTCGGGAGTCCAGTTGTGTTGCACTATAAACCACGCGCAGAAAAAGCTGGATGGCAAGTTGTTCGACGTTGCGAGCGAGATCGCAGCGCATCGACTTTGGGCTCTCGACTTCTCTGATGAAAGTCGATAGTACTGGGGTATACGCTCGAGTAAGAATAACGTTCGATAATGGGTGCTCCGTTGAGGGCCATCGAGCCGTACCCTCTTCTTCTTCTTCTTCTTCTTCTTCTTCTTCTTCTTCTTTTCTCTTCTCTTCTTCTTCTTTTTCTTTTTCTTCTTTTTATTCCTTTACTTCACCATTTCTTCTTCGTCTCTTTCGTTCTTCTTCCAGGAAAGAAAATACTCGTTGCAAGTAGTATGCTCCGATCGCCGATTTTCTTCGGTCTCCTTGCTTTTTATTGCGCTCGCGAGAAGAAAGGCAAAAACATTTTCTGAGAAACAGGAGATCGTAAGACGTTTGTAAGTACATTGACTTCAATAAAACTCGGTCGATTTCTCGCATTTTAAGAAATGTAATCATATAAAGTAAGACAATCAACAATTTCTCACGTCATGATTTTCGAATTTATATTAGATATAACTATAATTATCTTACAGATATATATATATATATATATATATATATATATATTTTATTATATATATATTTATTTATTTACTTGATATTAAAAGTTCATCTATGATCAACCATATCACGTCTCATTTTGTACTATCTCACATCGTTCTATTCCTAAGGAATAATCATTCGTTAATAAGACGCGAAGTAAGCAATTAAATACCTTAAATGGTGTAGGCTAATACCAAGGGGGTTTCCTCCCTTGAGTCGGCCGTCTTAATTGCATAGCGGGAAGGTCGAAGTCTTAATTGCCAAGAACGGAGTTAACTCTGGAAGATCCTCATCTTGCCATCTAGAAAGCTGATCGCTAGATATACAGCTACCTTTTATATTTTAACAAGACCCTTAGAACTATCCATTCCCTTTCCCTCTCTCTCTTTCTCTCTCTCTCTCTCTCTTTCTTTCTCTCTGTCTTTCACTCTTACACTCTTTTTCTTCCCCTCTTTCTCCTTCTTTCTAGTGGTCTTAATTACCTACGAAAAATTAGAGGCGTTCGATTGCAAAACGCTTATCAGATTTCTTCTCGACTTGTCTACGGCTTAAGGGCTTGCGTGTTCGCTTTAGACGAACGTCTACAGATGCATTTAGAAACCTGAGGAAGGAACGTTTTACTACGTTCTCCTACGGTTTCGAAGAGTATCTCCGAAGTATCATTTTACAACATCACAAATCTATCATTATCGACGATCATCAATGATAATAAAATAAAAAAGATTCTGATCCGGATCTATTGCAAAAAAAAAAAAGAAAAAAATGAAGAAAAAGAACTTTCTGCATGCCAGGCAAAAAAGAATTTAAAAGAACGAAACGTCAACGACACCCGACGTCCAAGAGTCTAAAATAGGAATTTCTCGTTAAGTATTTAAGATGCAGGTAGCATTCGAGCGAACATCTTCTCTGTTATGTCATGTTCGTGCTTACAAGTGGGCCACACGATAGCCACTTCGCTTTCGCTCTTTCTCTCTCTTTCTTTCTCTCTCTCTCTCTCTCTCGTCGTCACCTTCTTCCTTTTTACATCGACAAGGTCGATCAAAACACTTGGAAAAAAAGAAAGAAAAAATAAGCGTAACTAATCACGAAATTAACAATAACATTGTGAGACCATAGATATATAAATACGATAAATATTTATCAAAATGTTAAATCGCAATGCAAATGTTGCAAATTAAATTTGTGAAAAATCTGTTAGCTTGGTTGAAGTTAACGCGGCATACGTTCCTTTCTGCAAGTAGAAACTTTCCAAGATGAACGAAGGTAGATGGATTGATTATCTCGGTAGTTCGTGGATCAAATAGCCGATAGACTCCTACCAGTTACTCCTCTCCTCTCTTCTTTCTTATTCTCTCCTCTCCTCGCCCCTCTTTTTATCAACATCATCGTAGCTTCCACTCGCCCCCTTTATTTGGTTACTCGCTTCTTATCTCCAACGATCCTCGATTCATGATGTCGGCGTTATTACTACATAGCCGAATAATCGTCCATCGACCGTAGAACGAGTCGAACAACAATGTGATAGACGTAACTCGTGACCTCAAGCACTAACGAGACGACGTCGCTTGTCATAAAAGAAAGAGAACAGAAGTGCGAGAGAGAAAGAGAGAGGTGGGGGCGGGGGGAAGGAGACAAAGAGGCAAAGAGAAAACACCTATGGACGTGTTCGTGTACCGATGTAATCGACTCGTTGTTGTCCGTAAATTGGATTCGATGATAGAGGACTTTTGGTATTGTCTACCTGTATCAAAACAAAATACATATAAGTACGTATATATGTAAGTACGTTAGTCACGACTTACTATAAGTTACAACGCACTATTACAGCAGATATATCAAATAAGAAAACTTCTTTTTCTTCTTCTTCTTCTTCTCCTTCTTCTTCTTCTTCTTCTTCTTTTGAGGCACGTAAATCATCGTTAATAAGCGACCATTGTGAAAGCCGTCGATCGCAATTTGAACGAAAAAAAATTTTATCTACCGACTTAAAAAAAGAAAAAAAAAGAAAAGAAAAAAAAAGAAAAGAAAAAAAAGCAAAATTATAAAGAAGTGAAAAAATCGTTGATCGTAGATGGAATTTCAATCGACATTATCCTGCCGGACGATGAACGATGATCGCATTGTCAAGAAGAACGGGGCGTTTTCCAACATGGGATCATAATCCCATTGTAAAGTGAAATGGTTTTCGTTGGTCGACCCCAACTGTGTGTGCTAGCGCGAGAACAATGAGACAAAGGGAATGCGTGGGATTAGGACAGGGGTGGTGAAGGATGGTACACAGAAGAAGAAACGGTAATTTGGCCCTCCCCATGTTGTCCCTGTGACTCCTACTACATCGCTATTTCGTGTTCTCCCCAGTCAGCCCGTAAATCAAATCGCGTGGGCGCACCTTTGAAGGAAACGAAATGAGGACCCCTCTTGATATTCCTCTTCCTAACCTCGTCTATCCACACGACTGTCCAAACTTTAACGGCATGAATTTTAATTACCTCACGTTGAGTATAATTACCGAAAGCATATCGCTAATTCGTAAAGCTTTCGAGAACGATTAGAAACGATTCGTTCGAAAGAGATCGTTTCTTTTATTTTCTTTTTTTTTTCCTTAGATTCAAACGATTTGATTTTAAATGATTGTTCGTTAGTTATCTTGCTTCAGATCCAATAGGCATTATTTTGTGAAAGTAAATGAGAATTCGTGAAGCCGTTTGTATCTTATACATCATCCTCAATTATAGCCTACAATTTTCGTATCATTTTCGGTTCGATTTCGATACTTTTTGGTCTACCGAACCACAATACGCTCCAGATCTTAGCGGTTTGATATCGATAACGAGTTAGAAATCATGTCTTGTTGAGAAGAGAAAAACGATACCGAAAGCTGAAAGCCAGAGTGTACGTTTAACGAATGCGATCGAATGAATTGGCCACCAAATCATTCGCTAAGATTTTTTTCCTTCTTTTTTTATTCCCACTTTTTTCTTCTTCTTTTTCTTTTTCTTCTTTTTCCATTCTCTACAAGTTTCGCACTGCTACGAGAACGAATGACACGTTGGATCGCGAATCGTTCGACGACTTTGATAAATCGTTTTGAGTACCGAGTACCGATACCAAGCCACTTTCCCCTGTCGTTTTAATGGCTTGATAAATGCATTCGAATGCCCTTCCATCGTGCAGATGCACTCAGAGATTGTGTCGCTGAGGAAGATACTACCGGGCTTATAAGCCGAGCATTGAGATCATTATGTTGGAAATAAATTTCTTTTGTAAAACGTTACGTTACCACACGTTAATTCCACGAAAGGAATAAGTATTAATCATTAATAAGAAGGTAGAGTAATATTGATGG
Source organism: Vespa crabro (assembly GCF_910589235.1). Classification (NCBI taxonomy): domain Eukaryota; kingdom Metazoa; phylum Arthropoda; class Insecta; order Hymenoptera; family Vespidae; genus Vespa; species Vespa crabro. The sequence goes on from NC_060960.1 coordinate 1,677,294, forward strand.
AATATCGTAATAGAATGTCGTAATAGCATTTTGTTTACTATCATACCTATTTATCTTGTTTTTTTTTTATTTTTCTTTGTTTCCATATTTTTTCTTTTTTTCTTTTCTCTTTTCGATCGACTATCGATAGATATATAGAAAAAAAATTCATTCCCGACAAGGATAAGTCTCGAAATAAGTTCCATGGTCATGGTCAAGATCGTAGAACGAATAATCGACACGCGAGCATGATCGACGACGCGAATAAAATCACGCTGTATGATACGCGAGTGCTCACTAGGGTAGATTGGAGATCTCGAAGGAGAGTAGCTCGGGAATCATTGAACGTACAGACCCCCGGCGAGGTGGTGAATAACGATTGGACGCCTACGTGCGTGTATCAGAGAAGACTTCCTTTCTCTTTCTCGTTTTTGAAGGGAGGAAGAAAGAGGAAGAGAGAGAGAGAAAGAGAAAAAAAGAGAGAAAGAGAGAAAGAGAGAGAGAGAAAAGAAATAAAGAAAGAAAGAGATAGAAAGAGCAACCAAGTCCAGCTCAAAGTCAGCGACTGACTTTACAACGACATTCAATTTCACCACGAGAAAATATTGCTGGCAAGCCGAAAGCAACAACTCGAATACTACAACCCCCATCCCCCGTAAGGCAATTTACTCATCGACCATGCAAAATTCTCTTTTCTTCTTTGCCTGCCAACCTCTTTCCCCTTTCCCATTCCCCCTATCCCTTTCGCCCTCCCTCTACACCACCTCCACGCCATCCTCCTTCTTTTCTTTTCTTTTTCTTCTTTTACTCGCGCGTAAAACGTAATGACCCTTCCGACTTCACCAAGTGAATCCCATAATAGTCGTAACGTACTGAGCCCTCGACTTGGGTCATCCGTCCAATTATCTGAACGTCTTATTGTATATCTCGTGGACATTCGAACGTCCCTATGCTCAAAGAGATTCACCCTCTCTCCATTCTCTCTTACGACGTTTCTACTATCTCACGGAAACATCGTAAAACTCGATCACGATTTATGGCTCATTGTATTTCACGCGAACGAACTCTAGCGAGCGAGCGATCATGCGATCTTATATTCTCAATAATTATCATCTTTGTCCTTCGATATAGGTAAGTTGATCTTAAAAATCGAAAAGACGCCTACCTATATACATTCTGATGATTATTATTGAATTAAATGATTATCGATGATACGTGTACATGTAGGAGAATATGTAGTCCTTTGAAAACATAAGACATTCCTTCAACTCTCAATCAATTCGATTTCATAATAGAAAAATGCCTGATTCAAAGAGTACTCGGCTAACGTGCACGAAGTCATCATCCTCATTAGATTTCCAATAATGAGTTGGTATAATGGATTATTACGTAATTAACCATCGAACCACCCACGTTCGTTCAAGAACTCGAAGTTTTAAAATTATCTAAATCTCGCTTTGAGATAAGACACACATTTAAGATTTTTAATAATCGTTACCTTCGATGTTAACTTAATGTCCTCGTTAATTATAATATCGACATTTCTATTGAAACCAATGAATCAACTTTAACGATAAGATAATCTAGATTATTTAAATCTCGCTTTGACATTAGACATGTATTTGAAACTTTCAATAATGATTGTTCTCAATGTGTTTTTGTTAGTCATAATACTGACGTTTCTACAGAAACCAATGAATCAACATGACATTTTAACGAGTATTAATATTTATAAATAATCAAATAACGAAGGTAATGGAATTGCGTTTACACAAATTACGCTCCCCCTAAATCTCGAATAATGGGACGCGTTAGATTTATGGTTATTTTAACGCCACCCACGAGACGTTAGCGTGACAGCCGAGACGGTAAAACTTTCATGAATCCGTAATATCTACGAACCGCAGTTCCAATGTTGAAACGAGCAACTTGGCTTCCAGTTGCACGAGAACGCAATTACTTTTACATAAAAAGCCGGTTTAGTCGAGCGCTGTGAGGGAGCACGTTAAAGGTGCGAACACCGACGTCGTTTCGATGCGATAAAAGTGCCCGCCGTTTATGTGCTTCGCAAAGGGGCTAACATGCGTACCCTCCAGAAAACTTTCGAGGTGCAACTCGTAAACGAGGCTTTTCTTCGTTCTTACGAGACAAAGAAATCTGTGTAGGATAAGCCACGAAGAATTCCTCGACTATTTTCTGTGGCAAAAAAAAAAAAAGAAAAAAGAAGAAAACACAAAAACAGAAAAAAAATGGTTTCACAGTTTACAAAACACCTGACGATAATTGGTAGTCAAACACCCATGAAAGACGCCTTTGGTAATGGTAGGAACAAACTAGACGTTGTTTTCCGAGAAAACACTTGGACGAACTTTCAAGTCCGTTCTTCATCTTCGTAGCCTTCGATCGATTTAGCATAAATCATGCTAAGAGACTTTACGATAAATATTCTTTCGTAAAGTAACAGAATGTAGAAATAATCTATGGTACCTAAAGTACTTTTACTTAATGCTCCGTACAATATTAGATATGACAGATAAGAAGTTATAGTCGACCTAAAATTGTCAATCTTATCGCAACATCGAAAATGTTTGTTTGTTCATTCGTTCGTTCGTTCATTTGTCCATTCGTTCATTCGTTCATTCATTCTTTCGTTGAATATAATTTAAGAGAATGACGATCAAAACGGAAGTTGAATCATCAATGAGAATTCTATTCTTAATAAGCATAGGAAAAGAAAAAAAAATAATTATCAACTTATGCAACTCATTGTCATTTACATCTTCGAGCAATTTATTTGCTATTAGTTCTTATAAATGGTTAAATATCAAAGGAATAACGATTAATAACTCGCTTTCGATCGATATCGAAAAGAGTTTTGCTACTTGATTGCATGTAAAATATTTTGCGAGTCATAGAATCTCTTGCTTTAGGTTAGTAGGACGGTGAGCCCTGATGTGATAAAAAAGTGATTAGTTGAATTCGTTCCACGTCTGAACGTGATCGCTTAACAGCACCCATGTTGCAAATGTTGCTGTGTCATCGTTCGTGACTTTGTAACACCTTAAATCCAGTATTTAACGAGGATGAAAGGATAATAAAAATGTAAATAAAAATAAAAATACATGGTCTTTAGTTCGCAAAGAAAAACATCCGTTAAGGTGATCAAAACGGTGAAATGAGAACGGTATTATTATTATACAAGAGGCAACTTTGTTTTTCTATATCTGTAAATGATATTTGATTAGATACTACAACAGTTCTCTTTCATTTTTTTATCTTGCATAAATATTGATTGGAAAATCTAATAGTTTGGTACGAAGAGATTTGTAAATAATACGAATAAAACGACAAACGGGGTTGCTGCTGATAGTCACTCAAAGAAAGCCATTCGGATTGCTCCATGCATAATATATAAACGCACACGTTTCACGTAACGCGTTGATGACGAAACGCAGAACGTTGGAACGGATTTCGGAAAAAAAACATCGTTACCTTGCAGAATAACATTTTGATTCTTCGAACGTGTCAGTGACAAGAGACTTGAATTTTCACAAGCAGTTTTAAAGATTTATTTGCAAAATATATTTCTATACCTTCTCTAAAGCAACTCAAATTAGGTCATAATAATGGCAGTATTAAAGATGAAAAATTATTCCAACTAATTGGTTAAAAGATAATTCCATTTTGGAAATAATAACATTTTCAAAAGGTGAATTTACCTTTATCGGTGCATATGTATGACGATGATTTGAAAACTCATGCAAAGGCATTTCTGCTCGAACACCTTGCGAAATCATCGTACGCGACGTAGCACGATGCGCGAAGATTAGCGGCCACAATACAGAGCCATCACTTTTTCTCCTTCTACTTCTACTTCTACTTCTACTTCTCCTTCTCCTTCTTCTTCTACTTTGGATCCAAGAAAACGGATAAGACTTTCTATTTGTCGGCAGTGCTGTGCACACCTATGTGCTTACCTGCTCACCGCGAAGGAAACGTCATTTACCGACATCCTAATTACGAGTTCGCCGTACACGTTACAATCGTTACGGTTTACGATCATTACATGTACAGACATGTTGTACATACGTAAATACAATATATATGTATATACTCATATACATCCTTACATACATACTCGTAAACAAGCATACATATATACATGACATATGCATACGCACATACATAGGTACATATATACGTACATATACGTACAAATATCATGCGTATGATAAATTGCTTTTTTCTATAAAGACAAAAATTTTTTAACAATAAAGAAATCTATGAAGTAATTTGTCAACAACTGAAAAATTTAACGAGTCTACGAAATAATTAGTCAATGAAGATGATCAAACGTCGAAACGAAAAAAAAACGTCGATGATCGTCGAATGTGACTCAACAAAAATTATTTCACTTAAAACTTCTTTTTATTCATCCATTAAATAACCTCACCGCATAGATAGATAAATGCTCATTTAACCTTTTCCTTACTAAAGATTGATTATAGTCATTCGATGTTAAACGTTCGCTATAGTGTCAATTAAAAGTGACGATTACAATCATACGATAAAGTTCTATTTGAATTAAGAACTCTACGTGAACGTAGTATATCTTGATATCTTCATTTATAATAGTTATATATTAATTTCACGTATAATTTGAATAATTTACATAATATAACAAAGTATCAGATGTTACGCTCGGCGGTAAAGTCTACAGTCGCGATTCAACTGTATCGTACAGCGCAGCGGTAGCATACTGGCTGTTCAACTTCACCGCTGTAAAAGGGTTAATAAAACGCGAATGTATCTTTAATAAATGACTATAGAAATGTAAGTATCTATACTACAGAGAAAAAGAAAAGAAAAAAAAAAAGAACAGGTACGAAGTCGTAATATGAAACATTATTTCAGTCCAAAAAAGAAAAAGAAGAATATTTATCGAGGCTATAATAATATATAATGGAATCGTCATTCTGTATATTTATAATTTGAAAAACAAATTGGATTTTTCTTAATCTTAACAGACTCTCGCGGGGCAACACGATAGCAACGATTAATTTAGACGATATGATATCTTTTCTTCATCTACCTGCGATCCTCGTCTTTGAAAGATATAATCGAAAGAGTAAGATCAAGGGAGGGAGAAGGAGAGGGATCTAGAACTGGATTTCTTTCTACGATCCAACAACAACCGGTCACAAGAAGGAAAGTCGAAGGTAAATTGAAAATGGTAACGAGCACATCGTCTCGAAAGAGTCTCCTTCATCCTCGTCGTTGTTCTCCATGGAACAGGTGCAAAAACTTTAAACGACGAGTTCAGGATAGAAATATAAAGAGGAAGAAAGAGAGAGAAAGAAAGAAAGGAAGAGAGAGAGGGAGAAAGATAAGAGAGAATGCCAGTTTCGATTTCAAGTTCGAGTTCGATCGCTCTCTCTCTCTCTCGCGCGGATTCTGAGAAAGCCAACGCGGTGTGCCAGTAATTTTTCACTCGTATATACTCGCATGGAAACCTGTTTAGAGTCTAGGTAAGTATGTGTAGCATACTCGCCTTGATACGAGTTACTCTCCGGGAAAATTGTCGATCGACGCACGTATTTCTTCGGGGAAGCAAAGAAGAAGAAGGACGAGGAGGAAGAGGAGGAGGAGGAGGAAGAAGAAGAAGAAGAAGAACTTGCACGACGTCTCGTCCTTCTTTTCCTCATTTTCTTTCTTCTTTTTCCTCCTTTGACAACCACGACGACCACAACGACTACGACTACGACGACTACGACTACAACTGCGACGACGAAGGAGTCTTCGCGTTCCCTTCGATTTTTCTTTACTCGTACGATACGTTTTATCGAACCAAGCCCAAGATACAGGCTCTCCTTGAACAGCAGATCATCTCCTTAAGAAGGGTCAAAAATAGAGCAAGGATCGAAACTCGTTAACTAAGATTCCTTTGGATTATTTTAATAATAAAAAAAGAGAAAGGAAGAAAACGCATTTCTATTACAACATTTATATTATAAAATTTATATAAACTTTAATTGAATAAAATTTTTATTTAATTAAATCTTTAATTTATTATAATTAAATGTTTCTATTATATATCATAACGTCTCCTATAATACATCCATAGAAAAGGTAAATATTTTTTTTCTTCAAAACACCTTGCATTATTTCTCGTATTTCTTTTTTTAGCTGGTGAAAGTACGCGTCCAATGAAAAAAAAAAAAAAAAAAAAGAAAGAAAGAAAAGAAAAGAAAAGAAAAAAGAAAAAGAAACCAAAAGTACATTCGCTTGACTCGAGAGAAATAAAACATTCGCAGGATCTTGAGAACCAACCGATCATCTTCTTCGTTTCTCTTTGGAACAAGTCGGATGCCGTAATCATCGGTACTCCAACCATTTCCTCCCAGCCCTCCCCCATTCAGTACATTTTACCGAGGATGTACCTTGAACGATGGAATGTAACGAGAAGACTGGTACGAAGAAGAAGGAGAAAGAGAAGAAGAAGGAAAGGATCTCTTCGTTGTAGAGACTTTAATGCCTCGTATCTCGAGAAGGAGATCCTATAAGAGAGAGCGAGGGAATAAAGACAGGCGCTTACGGTCGATACCATCGCGCGAATTCGAGGCGCACGCTGCCGACCTGCGTTACCAACAACTCGCGAGGTACTTTCTGCGATCGCCCCCTATTATTCTTAAACGGAGCCTCTATCAAGAATGAGAAGAGGACTGGGACTGACTAGAGAGGTAGGGTTTGGAGGGTGAGGCTAATGACGGACAGCAACGTGAATCTCGTTATCGAGAATCGTTACCTCTCGAAGAAGAAACTCCTACATTTTCTCCATAATCGACTATGGTTGGATCCTTTAACCAAACATAAGTACTTACAACGTTCGAATGAGTTAAAGGGATCGTATATACTTTTAAATGTGTATTTTATGCCTGTAGAATAATTGAAGAAGAAAAAGAAGAAGAAGGGAGAGAAACAGAAACGACTTAAAAAAGATAACACGAAGTTTCTACGATATTTAAAAAAGGAATAATATAATTTTAAACGATTTGATTTTATAGTAGCTAAATTACGATTGCTATAAAGTCGAATCGGTGTGCTTCGAACAAATACGTAGAAACGAATAGTAAAAAAGAAAAACATAGGGGGAAAAAGAAAAGAAAAAGAAAATCGAAGAAAACGAGTCGATAACATCTCTCGTGCTTTAATGACCTAAGAGATATCCTATACCTCGCATGTAGACACGCGCGTATGCGTGAACATGCAAACCGCAAGGAGCAGGAAGATTCTGTAAGTACCGATCGCGTTAGAAGGACAGGTTGTATAAATTTGTGATACTGGTAACGTCAAGGTCGAGTTAACATGGCACGCAAGAGAACGACAGGGTCCACTATTGCCGATCGTCGGGTTCGTTCGTAATGACGGATAATGACATACGGCCCGAGAGTGACCGGATATAAATTTGCTCGTATCCCGCGGGAAGAAGGTACGAGATACCTTCAGACTACTTTCAAAGCCTTGGCAATGAAACGGACGATGCTCTGTATATGTTTACCGTAGAGCAACATCAAGTTTCCACCTGCGCTATGATCCAAGCTATACTTTGATTTCGATCTTTACGAACTATTCCTACTTATTACTTATTCGTTTTTCTTTTATTTCTCTCTCTCTCTCTCTCTCTCTCTCTCTCTCTCTATTTATCTATCTATCTATTTATCTATTTATTTATTTATCTATTTATCTATCTATTTTTCTATCTATCTCTCCCTCTTTCTCTTTTTTCTTCCTCGTCGATATTCATTTTTCACGGTAAAATAATATCGTAGGGATATCTTCTAATACACTGTACAATTAAGATTTCCATCGAATTTATTTCATTCGTTTCATACGTTTCACTTTGAACGAGTAGGTCTGTAAATATACGCGCACTTGGCCGAGTTAATCTTAATTAAATCTACTTCTATTATCTAACATGGCACGTACATTAATCTTCTCGATTGTACCAACGACACAGTCCTTCTCCTTGCGTTAGGATTAGAAAATGTGTGACCGTACACGAATACCGATGGTATATACCTAGATAAATAATACCATCACTAGATAAGTAATATTACCAGATCTTACGTCTTGATAATGTTATCGAAAAGTATGGAATAACTTTGTGATTAGATTTTTATGCATTTAGTTATATAATTTATAAGAAACATTTGAATTAATTAAGGGACTAGAATAACGACGAGAGCGAAGCTTTGTAAAAAAAAGATAAAAAAGAAAAAAGAAGAAGAAGAAGAAAATACGTTCGTTTCGAAAATAAAAAAAAATAATAATAATGGTGTAGCATCGTTTAAACGTCGTAGAAACGAGGATGAAAATAAGATAAGGAATAACCATAGCTGAAAGGCAAAGGATCTTAAAAGTTTGTTCGAGTGCACCAAATTGGGCTCGCGTGATTCATTAAAAGTCATGTTACATGTCGTAAATAACGTTTGGGTAATCATAAATATCTTATCATTAAATAAATGGTCAAAGCGGTATAGTTCTCGTAAAATAATTTCAAAAAGTCATAACGTCCCTATGAACGAAGGGAACAAACCAACGTACGTACACACACACACGCTCACACGCACACGTACACACACACACACACACACAAGTGTACATACATACATACGTAACTATTTACGTATAGGTTTTCTTTTCTCCCATTTCTTTCTCTTTCTTGGTCCGAGCACGTACCAGGGCGACGAGCTCGGAAAAAAGATTTCACGTTTTATACATAGTACATTCTATTGCGCTCCTCCTTTCTGCATGCATATGCATTAGCTACGTCGTACTCTCTCGCACCTCGTAAACTAAGCTGGCATAGCTGCGTGGAAACTGGCATTAGTCCGAGAAGTCGTGTCTAGGGAATGAAAAGCCTCTTTGCGTGACAGATTTATCCGGTTACACGAACGAGTTATAATGAAAATACCGGAGAGAAAGGTTCTTCTATCATGAATTTACTCAAACACACAACGAACAGTTACATATACATACATACATATATATATATATATATATATATATATATATGTATAAATAAAGATAAAGTAGTTTTCTTTTATCATCGAGTATGGTTAAAAAGGAAACATTAAAATTATATTTCTTTTTCTTTTTTTTTTCTTTTTTTTCTTGTCTTTACTTTTATTTTATTTTTTGTTTTTATTTTATTTTATTTTATTTTTTCTTTCTTTCATTTTTTTCCGTAATTTACTGAGTAAGGTATAATAAGGTATAATAAAGTAGTAAACGTATTATCTTGCCTATTTTATTAAACAGCACACGGTCAAAGACGACAACAACCAAGTACAAAACCCACCTGTGTGTTTGCTTTATCGCGATCAAGTGCCAATAGAAAGTGCGAGCACGCGAACAATTTGTGACAACAGTTAGAATACGGCTCTTTCAGAATCGCATAGAGTTGGCGCGCGTCCTCTTCAACGCCGAAGAAACGTGCTTCCGCCTTTCTAAGTGCATGCAAATTAAGTGATTCTATTAAAGGCAATCGATGCATAATCTAATCACGAGCAATGGAACGCAAACGAACTTTTTCTGTCTTGGAAATGGCCAAGCCTTTCTTTTTCTTTTCTTTTCTTTTTTCCATTTTTTCTATTTTTTTCTTATTTTTATTTTTTTTTTCTATTTTTTCTATTTTTTTTCTTTTTTTTTCTTTTTTTTTCTTTATTCCTTTAAGGATAACCTAACAATTATTTAAATCCCTCCTTGCGCATAGTCGATAAAATACAAAGTAGATGTGAGATAGTCGAGGGTACGAGTAGATATCGTCCAAGTAATCCTGCCCCTTACAATAACGCACAAGTAACAATATAAATAATGTATGAAGAAAATCTCATCCGCTTAACTCGCGGTCGACATTGGTGCATCCTTTCCGAAGTATCCTCCAGTTCTATGAGGGCTAAGGATATAGTATAAAAGTCTACAAGAGTTCGTTGATCTCTCGATCGGATATACTTAAAGTCGAATCATTCTTATTGCTTCTTTCTTATGTCTTTTTTTTTCACTTCGATATTTCACCCCTTGTTATTATTACGATAAAATGCTTAACGCAATAGCTATGAAAAAAATTTTTTTTAAAAACGCGTTCGCAAGCAATTATACGACTTTGATGCCAGACATGAAATTCTCGTTAAAATTCGACGAAATTTCGAACTTAAGAATAGTGAAGACCATAAAGTAGCTTCGGAAAGGCGCAAGGCCTTCTTCGTGCGATCGCACTTTCACGAAGGCGTTGGAGCAAAGGTCGTTCATCGTAGGCATAGTATATACAGATAGAAATAGAGATAAAGAGAGAGACAGAGAGAGAAAGAGAGAGAAAAAGAGAGAGAGAGAAAAAGGACAACAAAGTTCTCGGCATTTAGCATCGTTCCAACGATTCTGACGTTGCGATTGTCGTGTGATTATCGTGAGGTAAAAAAAGAAAGAAAACGAGAGACAGAGAAAGAGAAAGAGAGAGAGAGAGAGAGAGAGAGAGAGAGAAAGAGAATTATCCATTCGTTCTTCTCTCGAGTACATAAACCAGTACGAATTACTAAACTACGGTCGATCTTGGCGCTAATTAATCGCGTAATTATATTCCATAATTGCCTTGGTACGCGTCTACTCGATCTTCTTTTAACTCGTAAGAGCCAATGGTGCTGTTTATAATGGATAGATTTTAACTTTCGCATAAACATTTCTCACGTTTAAAGGGAAGCTTTAACTTTGCTAGATGGGGATGTAAAATGGAGGATGAGGGAGATAGTGTGGAGGTTATTGCATCTACGTTTTATTAGGAAACGGTCGTGTCGTCGTTTTAAGAACAAAAAATAATTATTGCGATGCGATAGCTCTTTTTTCTCTCTCTCTCTCTCTCTCTCTCTCTCTCTCTCTCTCTTTCTCTCTCTCTTTTTTTTCTTCTTTCTGTCTTTTTTCAACAACACGTTCCCACTCAAATACACTGTTATCTCATATAAGCTACATATGAAAATACAATAAGTAATATTTTCGAAGGAAAGTAGAAAATAAAAAAGAAATAAAAAGAATAAAAAGAAAAATAAAAAAATGAACTAACCTCTGTCGACGCGAAGACGAACGTAGCTTTCAGTGGTTGTAAGAAAATCCTCATATTCCAATCTCGATCCATCATGATCCTTTGCGTAGATCAGCTCGAGTATGAAGATCGTCAAGAGAAGTAGTATCGTCATAGCCGATGAACGTGTCGCCATCATTTTTATTTAGTTTGTCGAAAAACAAAAGCTTTATATTTTTCTCTCTCTCTCTCTTTCTCTCCCTTTCTCTATCTATCTATCTTTATCTATCTATCAATTTATGTATCTATCTCTATTTCTCTTCCTCTTTCCGCGCTCACTTCCGAAAGGGCCGGTAAAAGGAACGTCCGAATTGCGTCACATCTTTGTCGTATCGCGTACGGCTACTCGCGGGCCCTTACGTTCAATCTCGTCGACGCGTACGCTGAATGGAAGGACGAGAAGGGAGTTGCGCGCGCGGGAATTTTGAACTCGCGACCGTCCTATTTTCGATTCTTCCCATCGACGAAATACAAATGGATTTACGTACTCGAATCTCAATTACTGTTACGAATATCTAAGCATTTTCTAATCGATATTTTTGCAACGTTTGCCGATCGTCGTACTTCGCGTTTCTTTTCATCATATCCCGAAATAATCAATCGTGAATCAGATTCACGTAAACGTGTGTCTCAAAAAAAACTTTGGGGAATGAGGATGTTTCTTTGTATATTTCTCTCTACTTTTTTTTTCTTTTTATTGTCACCCCACTGTGTATGTCTGTCTGTTTCTGTGAGTGTGTCTCCCTTTTTCTCTCTCTCTCTTTCTCTTTCTATCTTTTTTTTCTCTCTCTTTCTCTCTCTCACTCGCGTGCGATCCGACAACGGTACTCGACAGCACGTTCGCCGTTGGCACCTGTTTTCTTTGAAAGAAGTGTGTGCCTGCCAGCCGAGTCCATGCTGCACTGCTAAGTCGATCGTCAGGTGTTTCAAGCTGGCGCCGAGCGACCGCACTGCCATCTGCCGACCTCTCGCCGTACGACTACCAGCCTCTCTCTTTCCCCGTCTTCCCGATCGAGCTTTTCATTCACGCGACCCCCCACTACCATCACCACCACCTGCACCCTATCTCGGAAACACGTGCATGATTATAATACGCTAATGTAAGTTTATAATAATCTCTATTTCTATAATAATGTTCTCTAACGAAATTGATTTTATTTTATTCGAATAAATCATCAAAATGTTAATTGATATTATATTAATATTGTCGAATAAAACGTACTCATTGATAATATTTTTGCATTAATCGTAATCTTTTTCCGTCTCTTCATCAAAAATAATGATTTAGACATTTTCCTAAGGAAAAGGAAGAAACAGATTGAAAAAGGACAAAACATTAATGGCATCTTTCACGGCTGGATATTTAATTAAGCCCGATTACTCCGTTCGACGAAGAGAAAGAGATAAAAAAAAAGGAGAAGAGAGAAACAGAAAGAGAAAGAGAAATGGAGAGAAAAAGAAAGAGAGAGGTAAAGAGAGAAAAGGAAAGAAGGAAAGATAGAAAAAAGCAGTTGGTACAGGAAGCGATGAGTTTCGAGTACTTTGCGAGCAACGGAGCGTGCTTCAAGAGGCCCGTTACAGGACACAAAAGCATTGGCGTAGTCGTCGCATAAAAGTTCCTTGACGAATCAAATTGGTAAAAGACAAGATTTTGCTTTGACGCCTCTGCTCGGTGCCGGTGCAACTTCTTCTCGTCGGTATTCCAAGGGATTGCGAACTATGTCGACCTTAAAAATTATCGACACGCCGACGGAAAATAATGGAAAAAGATCGGTATAACGCTCACTTTTTTTTCTATCCCTCTGTCTCTCTGTCTCTCTCTCTCTCTCTGTCTCTCTTTCTTTAACTCCATCCCTTTGAATCCCACAAATTATCCCGTAGTTTTTCACCCCAACAAGAAAATGAACGGTTGGTGCACTTGTCTCGAAAAAACCTCAGATCGATCATGATTCGCCACGATCCTCCTTGAGACTCGTGATGCAGAGTATGATTGAGAAAGATAAAAAATATATGACAAATTTCAAAACGCTGAAAGTAATTTATTGGTTATAAAGACGTACGAATAACAATATCAGTAGCAGTTGAAAACATTGAGACAAATTGTACCTTTAATAAGTCAAACTTTCGCTTTTTCTGAAGCCGGCTTATCCCATTCGTCGTCAGGCGCCTTATGTCTTGAAGATTTTCACAGAAACAGTAAGATCGCCTGGAGATTACCAAGAAATATCCTGCCGCTAATGAGAAAACAAGGTAGCTCGTTGTTTATGTTTCTCACGTACCAGTAATCTCGAAGCCTTTGTTGCTTTCAGTCCCTAACGTTAAAAAAAAATTGCATACTTCTTAACCACGCCAAATGAAAGACCTGCGATCATCCTTTCGCTTACTAGGTTAAACTAAGTCGTAAATACAATTTGTTAGAAAATGACTAATACTTAGGTAAAATAAAAATATGTTTGTGTATTTGTATATATATATATATATATATATATATATATATATATATATATGTAAAGTAAGTATCTATATATGCATTTTTGGTATATCGACAACAGAAAGATAAACGAAACTTAACGTTCGCTAACGTAAAAAAATTCTCTTAGGGGACTCTATGTTTCTTTACAAGCACCGTTTTTTTTTTTATTTTTTCTTTTCTTTTTCTTTTCGAGCCCTCCAAGAGAGAGACATATTCACACGAAATCCGGTTCTACTGGTTCGAAGTTAGTTTCGAAGGCAAAGCTTAGTCGTGGTCGAGCGAGAAATCGACACTTTTACCGATTACTCCATCGCGTTACATCGCTCTCCGACGATGAGCAAGCTTATTATATGTAAAAAAAAAAAAAGATCAACGAACTGATAAAATCAACGAACAATTGGTTCATGAAGTTGAAACAGCAAGACCTGAGTTCTTTAATTAAGAAACTTCATGTTTTATAAAGAATATCATTAGCATAATACTCAAATAATACACACGCACACATACATATATATAATTTCTATTTAAAAATGAAAATATTTGCAAGAGGATCATCGAACGATCATAAGATAAAAATTTATTTGTAAAAAGATAGTTGCTTTCTTTTTATCGTTCTCTTTTCTCTCTCCCTCGCACCTCAAATATTCACGAATAAATGAAGGGACATTAGCGGCTCTCATATTACAGGGTGCCGGGTATCCTCGAGAGGACCAAATTTATTACTTCAAATTGGTTGCAAAATACACCATAACTCTTTTCAGATTTATGAGCCCGTGCCGGCAGGCGGAACGTTGACGATACGAACGACGAGTAACTACCCTAAAGCTTTTACTATGTCCGCTGCATATGTTCACCTTATGTTGCTCGTTGTTCGAAAGACCAAGTTCGATGTCAAATCGAAGGAAAAAAAAAAAGAAGAAAACGCACAGTAAAGATCCGCTTCTTAGGATGATTTTTATTGGCACTAACACGCTCGTCTCGAAAAACGTTGTAGCTCGCGTTATGGAAAAAATAAAGAAAAAAAAAAGACGAAGAGACAGGACATGCCTAAATATTCATACACGATGCATCATGCGCGATATATCGATTCGTTCGAGGTATACGTCGCTTCTCTCTTGGGTTCTCGCCGAATCGAAAGTCTGAGAATAGTAGGGGCAAGTCAAGGAGGAGAGAAAGAGAGAGAAAGAGAGAAAGAAAGAGAGAGAGGAGACAACCACGGTAAAGAAAGATACAAGACGTTCACGTGCGGAGGGTTCGATTAAAAATCGAGCTCGACGTAGGAACAGAGAGGTGGAATAAATTTTCTTTAGGCTCCTCGTTAATTAGCATCCTTCGTGTTTTCGATTCAGAGTAGAGTGGCACTAAGGCCTCTAAGGCAAACGGGCCTCTTCCGTAACGATCTTAACTTTTACACGTAAGACCAGTTATGTCTCTCCGCGTAGATCGTCTTTGTTTCCGATTAATTAGAATAGCTGCTAATGCGCACAGACATCGGGATATATCCGCGTTAGAAAAAAAAAAGATATAATAAGAGAGAAAAGACGAAAGGGGTAAGGGAGAGAGGGGACGAGATACATTTCCTGTACACGCGCCATTAATTAACATTCTCTATTGTAAGTAGTATATACGTATGTGTGTGAATACAAGTACGAGTTCGTTATACGACAACTACGACACTTGTCGTTCTTTTTTTTATCTTTCACTCATTCTCTTTGAAGCGTATTGAAAAGAAATTACAATAGAGTATAAAAAATTAGTGTATCATAGTGATAACATATAACAGCATAGTTATAAACTAAGCTATTTCTCTATTACATCAAATTCTTTCTTAATCTAATTAACCGAATCACTCTTAGTCATGAATTAATTCAAATAATTGGAATACTAAATTCTCTTTCTTTCTCTCATCCTCTCTCTCTCTCTCTCTCTCTCTCTTATTCTCTCTCTCTCTTTCTTTTTCCTTTTACCGTATAGAACTCGCATGTATGGATCTACCACTTGAATGATACCACAGCGGGATAGCGTTCAACATAGTAGGCGCGCATCTAATTTCTACGAACGATCAGAAGATTATGTAAATAAGAGGTGCGTGCAGAACGCAGTACGGAATAATAATTTCGATGGAAGCGCTAAAAGTACAGGTCCACTCTCAATATACATAAATACGCATGCATGCACACGCTCAAACAACGAATATTCTCGTACTTTATTCTCGATTCGATCTCGAATATCCAGAGCTCTTTTCATACGTATTTTCTAGGGAACGCTCCTTCGCGGTCCAACGTTCTCCTACATTCGCTTTTACTATCTCAGACTCACGATCTGCAGTCACATTGTGCGTGCGTAGAAAAATTTCGAACATGACTTTCCCCTACTGCGTGAATCGCTTTATTATTCTCGTCATAATTTCTTAACACGAGAACGAGATAGAAAAGATTTCCTTTAAAATCAAGCAAATTCTTTAAGCATAAAATGTGTCAGATGTGTTATTTATTTAATAATCATCTATTTTCTTGTAAAAGGGAATGTAATAAAGAGGATGGATATCTCGTTTTCATAGAAAAAAAAAAGAAAAGAAAAAACAAAAAAGAAAAAAAGAAAACAAACAAAACAGAAACACTTCAGACAAATTCCTCCACAAAATATAGTAAGTAAAGATAAAAGTAAACGATAAAAAAAAGGATAGTGACTATGTTGTTTCCCATGAATATATGCGACGAAATATGTTATACGTTCGTATAAGCGTGAACTTAATTGTTTCTCTCGCGTTCTTGCACGACGAAATGACCTCCTCTTCTCAACTGAATCCGTTGCCGTCCTCCTTAAAGTTAAAACACGCGGTTGTCATTTCACAGGCGCATCGATCTTTGATAAAACTTTATCGTAATTCGAAATTTGCAATGACAAATTATAATCCGTAAACAAACTGCGACATACATTGAGTGAGCGAAAGTAAAATAATGTCGATATCTCGATTAACCTTCTTAATTATGAAACATAATGAAAGGGTAATCGCTATATTTTAATATTTTACAAATGTCTCTTGTCTACGTTATGATTTGTAAAAAAAGATCATGAAACTATGTAATTTCTATGTCCCACATGTGCGTTCAGTAGAGCTCTTTCAAAATTACGTTTAAATTAGTAGGATTGTCGCGTACGAGCTTTCATGCTATAACGATAACGATCACGACCGATGATCGAAAACCGTAAAATTACAAGAAAACAAAGAGAGAAAGAGAGATCGATACGACGTATGTTTTTGTCATTCGAAAGTAATAAGAGATGTGTTGCAAATAGTTAAAGGTTACATTATTCATACTCTTCTACCTAATCATTAATGATTTCGGACGAAACATGAAATCAGATTTTCCTTATAAAATTTTTTTATTATTTATTATTACATCGTATACCTTGTAATCATGTAAAAAAGAAAAGACAATATCTATTATTTATATACTTGCTAAGTCGATCTTTTCATCGATAGCGTGATCATCGTGTTAGGAAACATAAGCGTCGTATTTTTATAGAAATTTTATTTAAATCCTGATAATGTTATGATTATTGTTAGTTTACAAAAAATGAACTTAAATAGACGCGTTGATTGACTACTGCCGATTTAAATTTTCGCACGGCATAGTTAGAATCCATTACGAATCTTAAGTAATATCCTGGACGAGACGGGCAGCGGATATTACTTAGCGATTCTGAAGCTTCACCGATGGCCAGTAATCGTTGAGAAACGCAATTTGAATAATATCCTCGACGATAATTGCTTCGATCACGAAGAACACAGTTGTTGTTTCCTATTACTCAACAATATCACCTTCATTAAAACCAATTAATCCCTTTGCCATAGCAATCTTAATCTTTTTCAATTAAACATGTTCTAGGGATTGTAAATATATTTTTTTTTATTTTTTCATTTAAAAAATAAGTATCGTTTTTTTTTTAAGAATGACATTTTTTATGAAAATATATTATACTTATCTAAAGATAAATAAAAATCGTTTGACAATCAAAATGGACGGTTTCGTTTCTTTGGAAAATTAAAATAAAGTGTGTCTTCGTTTCGTATTCATTTTAAATATTAATCTCTATCTACGTTAATAGGTAATGTATTAAAAGATAATGTTATAAAAAATGTTGATATGTCATAAACGGACGATTTTCGTAAGCATGTGATCTTACATAATATATATATATATATACTTTTTCGAAAATGGACGGATTGTATTTGCATCGTATAATAATCAATATCTTAAAATAATTAGGTATATATTACCTACGGTAGAAAAACAATTATAAAATCTATAAATAGACATCCTACGCGATGACTAACAGTCACTTGTACTTTTCACGCATATGTTAAAATCACATATGAGAGACTGTGATCTGTGAATGCGTAATATTTAAATATACTTTCGAAAAATACGAGATTCAATACCGTAATCGTAAGTAAAAATTATTATAAATTTATATTTTACAAATATTACGAATTTAAATCTTTTATCTAGCGAGCATGTAAGTTAAGGCAAACATTATTAAAGCAGCAATTATAGAATGCTCTAAAGCAGCCGCTCCAGCATTGCAATCTACGATTCTTCTAGCTCTCATAAAATCTGAACCAAGATATGCGCTAAATTGTCTTTTTTCTGGTGGAATAACTATTAATTGTTGCGTTGCATCTTGAAAAATAAGATCGCTATAAGGTGGAATGCTGTAGAACATACTAAAACTAAACTCATCCGGATCCTTCCTACCATACAATTGTTGTGCATAAATAAAGAGATTTATATAGGCATTTATTTGTGTCTCGTTGTAACCATAATAACCACCACGAGTGACAATCGCATTAGCCGCAACTTTTCCTAAGTTACAATGTTCGTAATCCGTACTTGGCCGACGAGTACCATCGGGACAAAGTAATTCAAAATCTTTTGTAAATGTATTACGCGCCCAAAATTCTCTTCTTTTACCATCGGTATTTTCGGCAACCGTTGTATGCTTGACGAATGCTACATCACCACCTCCTTCAACCAAACATCTAAAAGCACCAGTATGTCCAAAGTAATCTTCCGAAGCGTCTCTTCGACAGTACCTATAACTTTGTCCGTGACACAAGTCGCACATATTATCATATGGAACACCTGAGATTATAAGACAGACAAAGTAAACGATTAAAAAATTTATTAGAGTATCACATCAAAATGATTGTCATAGACGAATAAATCCAAAAACTCACCTGTATTATACTCGGAACTTAATGCACCTGGTACGCACGATTTTGTGAAATATTCGGCAGCTGCGCGTACGGAATTGCAACCATAGCCTCTTATCCATTGATTTGAAAGAAGGTACGCCAATGGATACACCCATCCTGCTGCAGTATTAATTCCAGTATGACACGTATATTTGTTTTTAAGATACGTTAAATCCGTATTGTCGTCTTTCTCCTTCGCAACAGCAACTACATAATAATCCGGTGTACCAAGATTATATACTTCGGATATGAAAGGAATTAATTCGAAACGCAAGCCAGCGGTATATACATCGCTAGCATCTAAAACTGTTACGTCGGCAATTCTAAAATGATTATACAACTTAACATAATATATACTTTGTTATTTTATGGATTATACTAATCATTATTTTAATTTGTTATACATACCCATTTTGTATCGCTTGCATACAATTTATTTGACTATATCCCTTATGACACAATAATTCTGGTTTCAAAAGTTGGGCTTTCAAAGCTATCTATAAAATAATCAGAAATATTCTAATTATACATTCTCCTTTGGACTCTTTTACTATTCGATTAATTCATTTATAATAGTAAT
The DNA here is from genome assembly GCF_910589235.1 of Vespa crabro. Classification (NCBI taxonomy): domain Eukaryota; kingdom Metazoa; phylum Arthropoda; class Insecta; order Hymenoptera; family Vespidae; genus Vespa; species Vespa crabro. The sequence continues at coordinate 1,696,720 of NC_060960.1, forward strand.
TTAAAAGTAATTAAAGTTACCTTCATCTTTATACATTTCTCCAATTCATAATCGGATGTAACGCACAAGGTCATTCTATTCACAGGACATTGACGTACTCCTAGAATAGAATCTAATGATCTACCTAAATATCCTGTATACGTTTGATCTTTTTCAGGCAATAATACAAAATCTTGAGCAGAATCCTTTAATCGTAGAAGACACAATGATAAGTACGTGAAGTAGTTAAAAATGCGTGAAAATTATTTAAAAAAAAAAAAAAATATTATTACCGAAAACATTAAATTATGATGAAGGCCATACTTTGGAGCCGATTCAAATAAATCAAATGTTTCGATCGGTTGTATATTTGTTGTTTCAGAATAATCGTTGGATGGATAAGTATTATACGTATCATTGTATTCTCTATTCCAAGAATTCGAATTTGCATAGCCATCATCAAAACTTCTATCATATTCGTTATTTATATCCGTATTATATTCATTTCGATTATTATATATAAAATCTTTTTCTCTGTATCTATCTTCATATCCCGGTCTGTTTTCAAAATCATCTTGTCGATTATCAAAACGATTATTATAAATATCGGTAAAATTATGTTTTCTGTTTAATATTTTAACCGCTTTTACAAGAAATTTTTGATACAATCTGCGAATTTCTATTTTCGTTGCAGAAGATGTTACTATTGCACGAGAAGGAACAGTACCCCAATTACAATTTTTATATTCATTTACTGATTTTCGAGTTCCATCCTTACATAATAATTCGAATTGATCTTTTGTAATATTATCTAGAAAGAAAACAAATGTAACATTAATAAGTTTTTATCTGTTGACTAACAAAAATTTATGTGGATACTCACTGAATTCAAATGTAGATGATGTCATTTCTTGTACAGTTGTGTGAACTAAAAATGCAATTTCTCCGGCATTCACTAAGCAACGAAAAGCACCCTCATATCCTGCATAAGGATCTGCATTTGTGCATTTATCAGTTGGTGCTTTTCCAATACAAAGTTTGCATAATTGGTCAGAGTTATCACCTAAAATACATAGATCATTGTTTAAGCCTTTTACTTTTATATAAATATTATTTACACTATAGTAATATACCTAAGGGATTATATTTATCTATCAATGAGTTTACTGCACAACTTGGCCCAAAATATTTAATTGTAGATTTTACATGATTATTACAATCAATTATTTCCATTCCACCTTGTTTCATTAACTAAAACAAATATGTTAATATTATTTTTCTAATTAATTGCATAACTAAATAGATAAAATTAATTTAATATATTCTAGATATATATATATATATATATATATATAGTGTAACATTTTTATAAAATTTCCTTTACCGTGTGAATAGGAATAATCCAACTGGCGAGAGTACCAACTCCTGCAAAGCATGCTTTTTTTCCTCTAAGATTTTCTAATGCTTGTACATCTGGTAAAGATCCTTTCTTAACAACAGCAACGGTATATTGATAACTAACACCATTTTCATACATTTCTTGCATGATTGGCACCAAACTATGATAACGGCCTGCTATAAATACTTCTCCGGCATCTAATGTTGTCATTTCAGCTTGTTCCTGATCCAACATCGACATACATTCTTCTTTATTAAAAGCTTGTTTACATTTCACTGTAAAATAGTTCCTTCCAAAGAAAGTTATGTCACGAGCAACTGCATTCGAAAAAGCTTCGCACTTGTTTTGTTCATCATCAGAAACTGTACACCATGTCACTGTATTATTCATATTCAATCCTGTAAATGAAGTATTTTCATTTTATTACAAGTTTTAAAATAAATGAATACGAAATTTGTTAGTATGTTTATGGTATTTTTCACTATTCATTTATTTATATTATTAAGAATAAGAATGTTACATCCATAAATTATTATATAAATAATATAAATGACTAATATAAGCGACAAAAGTTAAACAACTTAAATTTAGGTTAATATCTAAACTTCTTTATAAAGATGAATATTTCATTAATACCATTGATACGTGTACAGATAAATATGAGGAATATTAAAAACACGTAGCCTGTCCACATTTTGAATGGACGATATTCAACAAACGTTAACACCAAATTTTACTAGACAACGCCCATTGATACCTCTATTGAAATTAAAGATGTTCGAGTCCAATTCGATTTTTCAGAAGATCAATTTTTTGTATTAAAAGATCGATCTTTTAAATCGATTCTCTGCTTGCTCTCAAGATTCGATTCAGAATCGATTTTTTCCAGTGAATCGAAGAATCCTACAATAAAGGCGTGTTCGAAAAGATGACGACATTAGTGACGCAGGGTAGACAACCTGTCGTTGTTACCAACTGTTACTGCTTTAGGCTCCATCTGGACTATTCTGATCAAACTATTCCACTACACTGTATTTTGCGTAATGTACCAAATTTTTTATTGTTGTTCATGACTTTTCGCCCGAAGTGTATGTGACTTCTTCAATAATAATTATGAATAAAATATGAACTACAAAACAAACGGAAAATGTCCCTATCATGCGTCTATCGTATCGGGTATAAGTTTGTTTGCTTATTCCCTTCTCACACATACGTAATAATTGTTTCGTGTAAATAAGACTGAGTAGTATTATTAGTAGTAAAGTATTGTAAGCGCACATTTTTTAATCTCTCATATGTATATCTTTCTTTGATGACACATACGTCTTGCAGTGATACGTGCTAGATACGACGTTGGTACACATTTGTTTTACGATAAATGCCTAGTAAATAATAAATATATTTGACACATAAAAATTAGTATATAAATCTGCAACAAAAATAAGAATTTGTTTAATATTTTCTTAAAAATAATGAATATTTATATATTATATTATTTTAAAACAAATTGAACATTAATTTATTTCCACACTATTTATGAAGTATAAGTCCCAGCACTTTTTTTTACGTGTTTCTTCTGTAGGATTAATCCAATCTAATTACTTCGACTATTACTACTACTATTACTACTACTATTGATAATAATAATAATATAATATAATATAATATAATATAATATAATATAATATAATATAATATAATAATAATAATAAAAATGTATTTAAATATTATTTATATATATCTAGATATTATTTAATAAATTTTATGTTATAATAGTAAAGACAGCTTCGACTTATCATGAATAAGAAACAATGTGGAAACAAATGCATTATGATCATAAGATAGTAAGATAAAGAAAAACAATAGCGGATGAAAACAAAAGAAACGTTTTCTACTATTCTTTATATGTCGCGTTTGTTTAAATGGGCAGTCACACGTACGTCCACTACGTAAAATGGATACATTATCCTTCGTGTCTCGCATTTCAAGATTACAAGATATTTACATTACTTTCATGCCTCAGACTACAAGTTCAGATGTTCAAAAACAATTGACTACCGCATTGTTCCCGGCACCTGTGGCGCCTCCTCGCAGTTAATATTTATTCATTGTTTTTGTGTTATACAAACCATATGTTAGTACGTGTTTTTTAATCCTTTTTTGAATTACGAATACGATGGGTGATAAAAAGAAGAAGTTTAGGAGCCAGAATCGCTCTGGGGAGAGGAGTATTTCCAAGAGATTATGTATATTCGAGGAAATGATGGGAGAAATGCTGACTAGCATTGCATCCATTCAGCAGACCATGCTGAGGAAGGAGTTGCCGGTATCATTTAAGGAATATGATGATTTAAAGGCTAATGGAAAGGATTCTATAAGCTAAGAAGGTATATTTGCTCATATTTTCTTTCAGGGTTTTTCTCTTGGCTAAGAGGCCGATTTATATCATTGAATTAATATACACGAGAATTTAATTCTTTGATAACGCTTTATTCAGGCGGATAAAGATGGAATCTGTTGTATCGGGGAGGTAAAATAGATTCTTATATGGTAATCTGACTTTATCTGGAAGGTAAAGAGATGATGTTTGCTTTAATTATCCGAGAGATAATTGTAAACAAACAAACAAACCATGAAAAATAAAAAATACTATTTAAATAAACAGTCACGATTTACATTGTGTCGTGGGCTAGCCTTGAAATTATCATTTGAGGAAGGGGACACTGTAGATCTGGTCTCAGAAGAACCTTTGGAGGATACACCAAGTTTGAGAGCCACAAGGGTCCCAGGAACAACTAGTGTACTGAAAGATGTGACCAACAGCCAACATAAGATCTTGTTTGGGGCTATTGACACGGAGACCACAATCGGTAGTTCTGAGGCTCAGATTAATGAAGGAAAGAAATACCCTGGTGCTAGTCTGAACAGTGAGGACAAGGATTCTCTGTTAAAGAAATACTCTAACTTAAAATGATTACACACAAATTATCCTATAAAACTTTTATATTTTAACATTTTACGTATCTTTACATCTTTACGAAGATAATTTCTTAAACATTAGTCTTTGTAATTTTGCTTTGTATGATATTTCATATAACTATTGCCGAGATGGATGCCCGGTTTTTCGGGACAAGTATCACAATAGTATGTTGTTTGATGTCTTTTGTCAGGCAGACTTTACAATCCTTTCTAACTTCTGTTAGAATGTTATGCAGCTTTCCATTCAGGCAAATCTTTTCGGAATCGGAAGTTGAAGTTGAATTTCGATCACGTGTTTGGTGAAAATCTCCAGTCAGTTGGTGAACTAAGGTTTTCACATACCGCAAGTGATTAAGCGGCTGTTCTCTTCTCTGATGTTCAGTGGTTTTATAAAGAATATATGAATTTATTGGATAAATTTCCAGACTCCAAAAAAACAGTTTACACCACCATTTCAAGGACTTTCTTAAGAAATAGTACGTTGAGGCATACTGATCTGCACGATCGACACCGCCCATATGTTTTATATAATTTATTACAACATTAGACTTTTTGACGGTAATTTTAATACCACTTCGTAAAATTCTTTTTACAGTGCTCATTCCTACATTATTCCAATTCAAGCACATGACAACTCTCTTGTCCTTCCATGCTAAAACGAAGGTATTTCTTTATGCTACTGTCGATTTCTTGCGGAATTTTGTTTTTTTTTATTTGATTTGGCAAATGCTTCTTATTCTTTAAGATTGTTCCTGTAATGTGACATTTCAATTTGAATAATTTTTCAACCAAAATAAAGTTGGTGTAATGCCGATCGGTGAACATATGGTGAGCGAGAGTCACCTCTCGAATTGCAGCATTAAATCATGTGGTGAGTGAGAGTCACCTCTCGAGTGCAGTAAGGTCGTCTGTATGAATTTGTTTGTTTTCCGTTTAGTCTATGTACTAATCCCATGGTGTTTACCAAACTTCTGAAATCAGTCGTAAACTATCTGCGGTCACGGGGTTTTTTATGAATGTTATATTTGAATGACTTTTTATATCTCGGTAAGTCAATAGAAGAGTGCGGGGACAATCTTAGATAGACAATTGCTTTGCTCAATCGTTTAGGTTTTATTGTAAACCTTGAAAAGTCAAGGTTATTACCTGAGATTAGATGTAGATATCTAAGGTTCTTTACTAGATTCATCCATTATGAGAGTTAAGTTACCAGAAGAAAAGAAGTTCAGATGAGTAATTTTGAAAAGAGGCGAATTTTTAAGATTCGGAATTTTGCTAAGTTGATTGGTTCTTTGATAGCATGTTGTCCGGCTGTTGAATACAGTCTATTACATTGTAAATGGTTTGAGAGGGCTAAGGTTCGAGCCTTAAATAATAATTGAGGGGCATTTGATGCGACGATGACGATGCCTAATTGTGTCCAAAAAGATTGGGATTGGTGGAAGAAGGTCACATCGGTTGCTAGTATCAGGGAATACAAATTCATTAGGATAATATTTTCGAATGCTTCACTGTCAGGCCGGGGGAGCTTTCTATGGTAGTGAAAATGCCAATGTATCTATCCAAATACAAGTCAACTTGGAATGTTGACCCGGTATTTAGTTTCACTGTTCCCGTTAGATACATTGTCCTTGAGAAGGCTGCCTAAGAAACTAATAGTTCTTTTGGTGTTAGGTACTGCGCATAGGGCGCAACCTCTTATCTTAATAAAGATATCTAACATAGATATTTTAGAGTTGAGAGTTGAAATACGGATTTCAGACAGGATTAAGACGAGTCGAGAAGTACCACACCTGGTTTTGAGATTTCCCTTTTTCAAGGAGAGACCAGAGCTTTGCATTGTCAGGATTCTGATTGAAGGTGACGAAAATATTGAGGGGGACGACTGATACCTTGTTCGTCTTTTTTCAAAAGCCACACGATCCAGTGAAAAACGAGACAATAAGTCGCTGGATAAAAGAAGTGTTAATATCTTTTGGAGTAGACAAGAAGTTTACGGCTCACTCTACGAGGGATACGTCAACGTCCAGGCCGCATGAGAGAGGTGTGAGCCTGGAGGAGATTAAGAAGGTTGCTGGTTGGTCCTACAGATCCCAAACATTTGCAATATTTTACCTATAGAGACAAATAACTTCGCGTCGTTTATCTTCTAGATAACTAGATAATATATGATACTCTCTCAACAATTAAAACTTATTTTTTCTGTTTCACTTGTCATTAATATAGTTAAGAAACATTTAAAAAGCAAAAAGAAAGAAAAAAGAGATTTTTGTTTAAAATGTTAGGTCTAAAAAGCTACTCTAAATCTCGAAGTACGAGATATAAAAGATAATTGCGATCAAACTTCAACCACCTTCGACGGGCTCGTTCAATTATCCTTCAATTATCCTTCGTGTCTCGCACGAGAGATATTCCCTCCCTACTATCATCCTAAAGTACCTAGTCTGACAGGTGAAACATAAAAATAAGTCGGCTATAAACAAAATAAGTATTAACTGCGAGGAGGCACTACAGGTGCCGCGTGGTAATCAATTATTTTCAAGCTTTGAACTTGTGGTCTGAAACATGAAAGTAGTGATACTATCTTTGTAATCTCTCGTGTTCGAGATACTCGAATAATTGCGTTCAAACTTGGTTCGCCTTCGGCGAGCTCGTTTGATCCTTCAATTTTTTCTTCTTTTGTTATTATGAATTACTGTCATTATATGTGTCATGATGTACACAATATATTGTTTCTTCTTTTTATTACTATTTTTATTACTATACTATTACATTACATATTATTATTATAGTAATAGTAGTAATAATAGTAATAAGATGAAATGAACTTCTACAGAGGAAACCATAACAAAACAGCGCTGAGAGAAAAATCTCATAGATAATATGGACACGAACTCGTGTTTTAATATTTATTAAAAATAATGTATAATATATATGTTCACTAATTATTAATTTTGAAAGAATAATCGACAAATGTATCGAACAAAATTATACTGCTACTAAAAACTAAAATTATATATCTTATCTAGCATAGATCACCGCGACATTCACGTCAGCCATCAGTGGAGAAAATAAATATAAAAGATTGAATAGTAATATTAACACATTCCGTACGGGTCACGAGATTTTCATGTTTTTTTCGACTAAAACGATGACTTAAGCAACCAGAGATAAATGTTTTTGTTACGTTACCAGGGTAATGAAGCCTTGCGCGTTCTTATGACAAATGATTAACGAAATAACTGAATGTTGATATTCCGAAAATCCAAAAATAGTCAATATAGCCAGTACATCATTAGATTTGTGCCGATCGTCGTACGTACCGTACCTTATAAAGTGTTTTATTATTGTACATTTTGGGATTTTAAAGTTCGTGTTTTAATTTGAAAGGAAATAGCTTTTTAAAAATCGTTTATATTTTTAATTTGTTAGTGAAAATTTATAACAAACAGAAATGTGATATTTCATTACAAATTTGGAAAGATAAAAAAGAAGTACAAATGATTTCGACAATTCATAAATTTGAAATGGTTGAATGTACTGGATATAAAACCATGCAAAAACCGAAATGCATTGCAGACTAAATATGAACGGTGTCGACCTTGCTGTTCAGTATCTATCATATTACACAATATTGAGAAAAACAATTAAATGGCCAAAAAAGGTAATATTATATCTCATCAACTGCGGTCTGTTCAATGCATTCAAGATCTATAATTTGTGTAATAATGAAAAAATGAAATATAAAGATTTTTTACTCGCTATAATGAAATTATAGACGACAGAAGAAAAATCCACAGATACAGTTATGAATATAGGACAAAGTATTTTAAATAAAACAAATCATTTACGCGTCAACGATACAGACTCTCTGATAATATGAAACATCATATACTTGAACCAATGACGAGTAAAGGCAAGAAGAAGTTCCCAACCAAACAATGTAAAGTCTATTCGTCCAATGGAAAAAGGAGTGAAACAACTGTTGCAAATTGTGTCGAACACCATTGCACAATGGAGTATGGTTTACTAGATATCACACTCTAAAGGATTATTCAAGTAGTAAAATAAATAATAGTTAAAATGTAAAAAGTTTTTTATAATAAATAAAAGTATAAAATATATGTAGTTATAATTAAGAATAATTTATTTAAATATAATACCAAATGTAAATTAAAAATGTGCATATACACATCATATTGCTTGCCAAGCATGCTTCTGAAGCGTTCAAAAATGTGCGGCCTTGGGAGCGCATTGAGTGCGCAGAGCGCCGTATGCAATGTGTTAAATAAAGAGAAAAAGAGTAAATTAGTTCATTATTTTCGTTTACATCGATACAATAAAAAAAACAAAAAAAAATAAATAAAACACCGGAATCATTTACCCTCGAATGTAAGATTTCCTGAATTATAAATCTAGGTGCTTACCAATGTACTACACATTTTGTTTATAGAATCTTTATCTTTTTAGAATATAAAATCTAAAAGAAACTACACGATTGAACACGTATTTCCTTATTTTTACTATAGAATTATCTTTCCAAAGTTCATTAAAATGATCGAATGAGTTACCAAGTGATCTCCATGCAAACATCGTGAAATACATTTCCTTGCATTTGGAAATGTTCAAAAAATCTGAGTATCAGTTATTCATGCACACAACCAAACAAGTAATCACTACTTCACAGCATAAAACATAACCATTCAAGCGGATATATGAAAATCAATAATGAGTACGATCTTCTCTTTTGCCGCAAATTTCGAAAGGCGCCACAATACTAAACTTTTTCTTTGCAAGAAATGTCGAAAACAGCATTTAAGTCATCAATGAGAACAAATAACTCTTGACAAACAATTTTGATGAAGAAGATCTCATTTTAAAGACAAAGATTTAATTTATCGCGTATTAGTTACGAATTTTTGAAAAAGATTTTTATTTGTTCATAAAGTATTTCCGAAAAATACCTTTTATTAACATGATTTTTTTCAAAGAAAATAAAGCTTTTTTAAAAATTCGAAAAAGTAGAATCTTTGATTAAAACTTTATCTTTAAAATGAGACCTTTTTCATCAAAATTGATCAAGAATTACGCCTTACTGATGATATAGACCATTATAAAACTAGGAATCATGAATAGCCTTAAAGCGCCATCTTAAGATTTTTATCAAATTACACATTAAAAATATAAGCAGCGCTGAATTTGATAGTTAATTCTTAAAATAAAAAAAAAGAAAAATGCAACATTAAAATATAAAATTTTATGAAGTATTTAATAATTTTTAATTTATTATATTAAAATATTTTACGGATATATAATAAATACGTATATATGCATGTAAATCTATATATATACTTTGAAGGGATTTCGTTGTACAAAATGGTAGTTATATAATTTTACTTTGGTTACACGTAGACGTGATGTTTTAATATGTTTGGTAGTAGTGTATACATACTCGCATATATACATATATAGTGAAGTACATTCTAATAAGTGACGAAATTTTATTTTGAAATTTATTATAAGAATATTGACATTATCGGATAAATTTGACAGTAACTTTATGTTATTGTTGCTTAAACTTAAAAATTGAAATTATTTAGAAGACTAATAAAAGGTTATTTTATTAGCTAAAATACGATTATAAAAGCTAATTTTAACATATCAATTTGTGGAAAATTATACATGAAAATTGGACGTTAACTGTGAATGCAGCAAATCATTGAAGTAGATATACCAAATGCATCATAATAAGATTTGATAGTAATAAAAAATCAAAATCGTACAGAAACAAAATTAAAAATGCCATCAGATTTTAGACAAATTAGACGCAATGAATGGGTCACCGTAATAATATTGTTCTTTATAAATTTAATAAATTATATGGATCGTTTTACTGTTGCTGGTAATTATAAATATTCTATATGTGTATTTTTATGTTTACACATTATCTTATCTTATTTATATACATTTATGATCTGTAATATGTTTTTGTGTTTATATGATTAACTCTTATAAACATATAAACTTTTGTATATTTATAGGTATGTTACCAGAAATCAAAAATGATTTTAAAATTGGTTACGATAAGTCTGGTTTATTACAGACAGCATTTATTGTAAGTTATATGTTATTTGCACCTTTGTTTGGATACCTTGGTGATCGGCATAATCGTAAAATCCTTATGAGTATAGGTATCTTCCTATGGAGTTTAACAACATTTATTGGATCTTTCATGACGGTAAAATATTTATACATATTTAATAATTTATACATTTATACTATGGCTTAAATAGTATATAAATATAAAAAAATAAAGATCTTTCTATATCTATATAAAAATTTAATACTATTCTTTTTGTAGATAAGAATATAATAATTTTACAAATTATTTATAACATTTTTTCAGTCGTATGAATGGTTTTTAATATTTAGAGCAATGGTTGGCATAGGAGAAGCTAGTTATTCAACAATTGCACCAACATTAATTAGTGATTTATTTATTAGAAACGTTCGTTCCAAAATGCTAGCATTGTTCTATTTTGCAATACCAGTTGGAAGGTACTTCTTGACATATTCTTATGTAGTTATATATCAAAGCAAAATAAAATTAATACATTTTTGTCTTCTTTTTTAGCGGAATGGGCTATATAATTGGAGGAGAAATGTCAAAAGCAACAGGTTCATGGAAGTGGGGTTTGCGTGTCACACCTGCTCTAGGTGTAATAGCAATTATTCTACTGATCTGTGGAGTAAGAGAACCTATTAGAGGTGAAAGAGAAGGTGGTATACATATTACTAATACCGGATGGTTACAAGATATCAGAGCTTTAATAAAAAAGTAAGTTAATGATGGAAATTCAGAACATTTTTATTCTTTATCAAATTAATTAAGTAAGATGATTGTTTATCTATAATACCTTTTTTAGTCGAAGTTTTACACTTTCTACAGCTGGGTTTACATGTGTATCATTTGTTGCTGGTGCATTATCTTGGTGGGCTCCGACATATTTACAATTAGGATTTAAATTAATTGGAGCTGATGTGAATACACTTGAGTAAGATAGAAAAGGTGTATCTTTAAATTATTAATACATTTTCTGATTTATTATATGTATATATTTTCAGTGTGGATTATAAATTTGGATTGATAGCAATGATATCTGGCTTAATAGGAGTACCTTTAGGGTCTTTCTTAGCACAAAAATTTAGAGTGTATTGGTCATCTACTGATCCATTGATATGTGGTGCAGGTTTATTAATAAGTGCTCCATTAGTATTTTTTGCCATAATTACCGCTGATACAAATACTACTGTTTGTTATATATTAATATTTCTTGGACAAGTAGCTTTAAATTTAAATTGGGCTATTGTAGGAGACATATTACTTGTGAGTATTATGTTGCAAATTATATTTAAACTTTAAATTATTTAACATGTATTGCAGTTTATTAAAAAGATTATATAATAAAATTTTTCAGTATGTAGTAATACCAACTAGAAGATCTTCAGCAGAAGCTTTCCAAATATCACTTGCTCATGCCTTTGGAGATGCTGGAAGTCCTTATCTTATAGGTCTAGTAAGTAAAGACATGTTTTTCTGTTATATTTATTTATTTATTAAAAATTTATTAATTTAAACTTCTTTTCAGTTATCAGAAGCACTCAAATTTGTAGTTTTACCAAGTTTGAGTTTAGGTGGTTCTACTATTAGTGTTTACAGTGATATTGTAGAATTCCGTAGTTTACAATATGCACTATTCGTTACTGTTTTTATACAAATCCTTGGAGCTTTGTTCTTCTTTTTCTCAGCGCTATACATAGAGAAAGACAAAGCATTAGTTGAACTTGCTATTACAGGTAAGTAAAAATATTTCTTAAATTTTGTATTATTTTACTATATCTATCTATATATGTATATCTTTCTCTATTTTCTTTGGTATAAAGTTTATTACATATTCAATTTAATTTCATTATTGGAGAGTTATGAACTCTTATTTGAATTATAATAACAGAATGAACAAAATATTTTCTTAAGGATGTATGTTCTTTATGCATTTATAATCTTTTATATATTATAGTTATTTGATCTCTATTTATGATTAATTATAATTTTCTAAGCATTATAGTATGTTGCATGCAAATTATAGTGTTTATATTGTTTTATTTTAAATAAGTCAATATAATTTGAGCTACTGTATGTGCATGACTTAGATTAATTTATTCTTTTTAGCTACCAGTACTTCAGGCATGATGGCACCTATTAATGTATTAGAAAAGTAGCAGTTTATATATTGTAATATTATAAATGAAAATGATGGCAATATCATATTGTTTTATGCTAACATCGGTTTGTTACTTATAGCTTATTAATATTATTAATATTACTAATATTACTAATATTTGAATAAGCAGTCATCATCATTTATTTTCATATAAATAACATATTTCTTTTTAATTATTATTACAATGTTTTTTCATTATAACAAATTCATTTATAATTGTATAAGTTAAACATTTCTTAATCATTTATTAGAGTCATAACACGAATTTATATTAACTTAAATATAGAAACAAACATAAACATGTACAAACAATTACAAATATAGTAGTCTAATAATACATGTAACAAATTACAGATACAGCAGATGATGGTGCTTATATATTGCTTTATTGTTTTTAGCAGATATATTACATTTATCCTGCATTGTTAAAAAGTGGAATGTGCATGACATTATTTTGTGTAACATGCAAACATCTTTCTTGCAGACAAATATCTAGATACTAAGAATAATGGGCAACCTGCATCGACACGTTTATAGATCATCATCTGATAATGGGCCACATCTGATAATAGCTATATATCTGGTACATAATTTATTTTCACAATTTTTTCTTTATTTTATTGAACATGATAATCAATTTAATTTTTGTGCATATTGTCTTTCATAAATAAGATCAATTTAGTAATAACTTTCGAAGAAGAAATTTTTTTATATTATTTTTATGATATTATAACTATTTGATAAGATGTAAATAATTTTTACATGTCATGGATATATAGCGTTTTTTATAATTTTGTTATGAAAAATAATTACGTAACATATATTTATAACATAATACAATAATTAATACAATATTTTAAATATTTATATATTAAGATAAGTATAAAATATTTTTTTTTAAAAAACTTTACGTGGATAGATAATACTTATCTATAAATAATTGAGCAGTGCATTCTCCATATGAAACTATCATATTATAAAGCGATAAGTACAATTAAAACTTGCCAATTTCCTTATGCAAAAAGAAATTCCTCTTATTAATATATCTTTTTCTATACTTCGATTAAGAAATAAATAAATAATTATCTAGCATAGTACCATAAAGATTTTACTTATACAATTTGTTTTTTATATGAAAAAAGAAAATTTAAAATAGTTTAAAATTTGTAATGCTAATACAAAAGATGCAGCTTTAATGTTGTTAGTAAAAGTTAAATAAGAAAAATGTTTGAATGCTACACTATCTATTTGATTAAATTGATTATCAGTTCAGTTTATTTTATTTTTTATTTTTTATTTTTATTTTTATTTTTATTGTATTTATTAATCATATTAATATAATTAATTTTTTATTTATATTTTGTTTTGAATATTATGCATATATTTCATTTAAATCTTGTACATTACTTTAATACTCGATTTGGAATGATACAGCATGGGAAGCTTTGATGGGAACTAACATTTCATGATGCTTTTCATTTATTATAAGTTATTTAAATTACACTATATTACTTATGTCATGCAAATTATGATCAAAGTGATAAATAATTTATTACTAATGTGTTGGTGATCATGCTATATAAAATTTTGTTTCGTTTACTCAAACATATATATATTTTAGTAATATATATATACTGAAATATAATATTGCATCTGCGTGTGTGTATATGTTATTCTGTTGTGTGAGTCATTGAATAAGTTTGATTGTGTGTATTTAGATAGTTTATTTAAATGCATTATTTTTTGTTTCACAAACATTACTTTTACGAAATGTACATATGTGTATAGTTTAAAAAGTAATGCTTTAATTATATTGCATTTTGTTTATGCATGCAATTAGTATTGCAAAATAGTAAAATTAAAGACCAAATAAAAAGAAAGAAACCAGATCTATAGGTAAACAGCTTGTTCTCGTTGAAGTTATTAAATTATTTAAAACAGTATATCTAACATTAGTTTCTTAATTTCCAAATATATTTGAAAAAATATAACATGTATTTTTAAGATGGTATTATTGTTTAACAATCTATAAAATTATAATATTTTTGTATTTACTCTTTCTAGGTTGATTAAAATTAAAATTATTGATTCTTATCGATGGATTATATCATATGTTTTAGGTGGAAGTGTTTCAGATTCGGTTCATATATATAATGATGAAACTGAAAGTGAATCCCAAGATGATACATTTGGGACATAATTAATCATTTCAAATGCGTAAGGTAAAGTTAAATATACAGAAAAGATATTGATAAAGAAAAACTAAAAAAGAGCAGCAATTATATGCTCAGGGATGATTCAACAAAATTCGACAATTTGAAAAAACAGTAAGATTTTATCAAATTGTTTACAATATAGAGTGAGTTTAAGCAAAAATGCTTATAAGGGATATCGACTGTGTTCAAATATTGTTTAAAAGAGAAAAGATTATTTTAAGTCAATTGTTATAAAAATAGTAACTCTTGAAAAAAGGATATGCAATCAACTATACACTCATGTTGCAGATACTATTTATATTTTTATATTAGTCCCTAGATTAATAAAAAGTTAGTGCTATTAAGTATTAATGCTAAAAACATAACTACTAATAATGTTAATGTCAAACTAACCATAATGAGAATATATAATTAATATTAGTTACCAACTATATAGTATATTATTAACTCTATGTACTTATTTTGGCACTAAAGTTTCCCCTTTTATCTTTATTGATATAAAAGGTGCTGCTTTTGACAAATAAACTAGATAGGAGTTAATATATAATTACTTATTAATGCTTAGATTATTTATCTTTAGAATTAGTATAATTATTAATTATAATCTAATTTAAAAATAATACTTTCAGTTTTAGAACATTTTTATATAAATATATATTATATATATGTATATATATATATATATACACACACACACACATATATATATATATATATATATTGTATTCCATTAGTTTAGTATAAGTATTTTTATCATATGATCATTTAGCTAACATGATGAAATATGTTAATATAATATGAAGGTTTAAACATTAGTAATACATTATTAATGATTTTCATCATTTAATGTAGCAATCTTAATATGGTACTTATAATTTGTTCTTATTAAAAATATTAAAATATTAAACAACATAAAATTAATTTTTAATATATTGAATATTATATTTTCTAAGAGTAAAGTATGGAATATTGATTGTAGATGCCAAATTATTAAAAATATATATGAGCGTTTTTATTTGTATGTATTTACAAATATGTAAGATACTTTTTTATAGATAATCAAGACTTTTTTTTTACTAATAATGAGAATGATAACGAATATCTCTAAATAATATCATTTATAGAAGCAATTATTATTAAGATTGTATTACTACATTAATAAGTTACATGCAATTACGTTAGTATTTACGATGGCGGGAAATTACATGTTCGGTACTCTCCGTGTTAAACGTTGAGCATTTAATATTACTTCATTAGTAGACCGTCCAAGAATATTATCTGAATAATATATTATTGAATTATACAATTATTAATCTTTATTAACCTATAATTGATTTATTTAAAAAATTAATAATGTATCATACTAATATTACAATAAAATATTACTTCCAATTAAACCATATATTTTTTAGATTGTATTTTTATCCATAATTAAAATATTCTGCATTTAATGTTTTATGAGGTAGAAATTTAATCTTACAAAAAATAAATGATCCACTTGATTCAGTCGATTAAAGCAATTTTCAATTATCTTCTACTTGAATTCCGTTATATCTTTCTTCAATGTAACATATCGGTAATGGTAAATATAAGAGACTAAGATCTTGTTGATAATGTTAATATTTATTCAAGATAAGTAAGAATATCTTGCAAGATTCTCATAAATGAATACAAAATGTTATAAGCATTTTAGTTTGAATCGTGCTATCTACAATCCTTTATCGTTAGTCAAAACAGTTCAAAGATTCATATTGAGCTATCATATTGATATATGTATGAGTGAATAAGAATTGTTATTAAAAAATGTATTCACATTAATACATATCATTTTTGTGCGTATATGAATTTAAAACATACATAATTTTATTAATTAAATATGTGATATAAAAAGTAGAGAAATATTTTTAATAATTGATTTCTTTATATAAATTCCTTTTTCTTTTTTTTTTTTTTTTGTTAAGCTTTTATATATCATCGACGCATGTCGATGATTGGACGATTAAACGAGTTTGACGACTTGTCCAATCGTTGTAGACCTTTAACAAGAAGACTTCTTTTTTGTACGTAATAAATTCGTAATTGAATAATACACATTGTTTTATGTAATGATCTCAAGTTATATAAGGTAAGAGACAGGGTCGCTGATTGGTTGATTGGATCTGCAATGAGCTTGAGCGATTGACCAATCAGCATTAGCAATTTTCTGTTTGAAATTTTACAGGATGCTACAGGTCCTCAGTTCGAAATCTGGTTCGCGACGTAAGAGAATTATTGCTATATGCGAGTGTAAAAAAAAAAAATATATATATGCAATTGTTCATCGATATTTTATATTATTAAAAATAAATATTGAAAACGTCGTGTTGTGAAATATTTGGTGAAAGAAGTGAAAATTGTGGATCGAAAACATCAACGCGATATGAATGATAACATTTTTCGAAGATTCAGGAAGAAGGAGGTATTATAATAAGTTCCATTCGAATTTTTATATTAAATACATATGTTATTTACACGGTTAGTAAATATCATCGATTGTTATCCAATGGATGTGTGTGTGTTATATATATATAATTATAGTAACAATTTTATGGATATGAGAAACTTATATTTCTTAAATCGTAGTAATTCATCGCTAAACGATCGAGAATCAATCGATTTTATTAACAGATAGTACAATATGTCATTTGTTAATATTGTATTATCTATGTCGTATTTTGTTAACTCATACTGTTATAATTCATTATATTTCGTGTGTGTTCCCCCTTTTTAGAAATTTTCTATATTCGAGTAGAGGTCATAACATGGAACATACAGTAAATTTATATTTTATGATCGAGATCTTGCACTAATAAACAGACAAGTTATGAAAGGAAAATTCGGTACGGGAGAACATTTGGAAACGATTCATCTACCGATTACATTTTCCGACTAGGTGCATATTTTATGACTTTGATTTTATGAATGGGCCTTGGTTTATTATTAGAAAATATTCCATCGTCTATGATAGAGCAAATGTATAGGTGAGTGTGGAGTTTAAGTATTTCTTACGAACATTTTTAACTCAACTTTCGTCAAATTATTATAAGAAAAGTTTAAGTATTCGTAGGAATAATCTGATATTCACTTTACAAAATTCGATCGATATCCTTTAATTATCTTATAGATTTTAAAGATGTCGATAAGAGAGAGAAAAAAGAGAAAGAGAGAAAGAAAAAGAGACAAATAATTTCATATTGTTTTATACTGTAATTTCTAATCTTCTTTGCATTATTTATTTATATTGTTGCGTAGAAAAACATTAATTAGGTACTCGAAGTAGCGTAGATAAAACAATTTACTTGTAGATGGCACCATTAGTTCATTTTATTCTATGTATATTATAGGACATTAAATCATCGATGGTAAAGTTTATTAATTGATCAATGACGTCGGTAAGTTAGAATATTACGAATCTGTCGGTATCGTATAAATCTATAGATTTCTTTGATGATAAATTAGGAAATTATTCTTCAAATTTTTCTTTTAAATATTTCAATAATAAATATTCGTGATAAATGAGTAAACAAACGTTCGTTCTCATTTTATCTCATTTTATTACTCACGAATATATTATTTTTTAATATTGTGTACGTTGTAATTAAAGTGTACTAATCAGGAATACAAACACATCATAATATGATGAGTAGAAATTTGAAACGCAAGAATTTTCCTCTTTGATGCAATCCTCTTTTTTGAATTATTTGTCATCCGGAGAGAAATATAATTTTACAAATGAGATTTCAAATGTAATAATAAATACAATCTTTGTTCATAGTACATAGTAAATATTTAATTTTTTTCTGAATACAAATAAAAAAAGAGTATTTTAAATAATATAGAATACACGCGAAATCTTTTGAACTTATATATCTTAAGGAACTGTAAGAACGTGTATTATTTTATTAAAGAGTCGAAACAAAAAGATGAACAAAAAATAACAAAACTAATGAGAGGAACGTTTACAGTTCGATTTCTGAAACGCTTTTTTCTCTCACGAAGGTGATTTTTTCTCTCTCGTTATATTTAGTCTGATAGAGTTACGAAAGGAGTTACAAAGATTTTTATTGTCGGCACTGCTGTTAAGTTCATGTTTGATTATATTGTATGTTCGTTATATTCGAATTTATTCGAAAGTGAATAAAAAATATTTTATATTCGATAGCACAGTTAAAGAATATATATTTTTTTTTCAACGGTTAAAAAACGATGAATTTTATTAATTAATATTCGTTTGAATGCATAATTTTGCGCGTTAAAAAATTTTTTATTTTACAAGAAAGTACCCAAGT
This sequence comes from Vespa crabro, assembly GCF_910589235.1. Classification (NCBI taxonomy): domain Eukaryota; kingdom Metazoa; phylum Arthropoda; class Insecta; order Hymenoptera; family Vespidae; genus Vespa; species Vespa crabro. The sequence goes on from NC_060960.1 coordinate 1,715,903, forward strand.
TTATTTTCATCTCATATTTTTGTCTAATCCCAATTGTGTACTTTACCTTTAGATATATAGAACGTTTCGCGTTATTGCGTCCCATTAAGACTGTAAAAAGGTCATGACAAAGTTCCGTGCAAGTACGACATTCGTAAGGAAAATCGTTCTGCCTATTATAAAAAGAAATCAAATTCTGTACGAATGCGTTTTATCTAAATTGATTTCTTCTATGGAGAAGACTGAATCTATCTGTTTTTTCTTTTTTCTTCTTTTTTTGGAATTTCGAACGGTCACGGTCATTCTCTAAAAATAAATAAAATGGCATTGCGTGTCGAAGGTAATATAAAACGAAATCTTACTATTTACTTTCCTTTTTCTCGACTTCATCTTCTTTCAGCAAACACGATCAAAGAAAATGGTTTCATAGCACGTGCGTCTTGTATTACTGATTTAATTTCCACTTTTGCTATCTATGTTTTTTACCCTCTTTTCTTTATGATCAAAGACCTACTTTAAGTATCATAATGGAAATCATTATTGAAATATTTTAATTCAATATTAAACAATAGATTTTTAAATATGAAGTTATAATCACATTTGAAAAATATCATAAGAACATGTCATCTATGAAAAAAACAAAATGTCATTGTTTTCTTTTTCAGTTCTGTTTGTTTAGTCAATGTTTTTATTAATTAATAGAAATTAATAAAAATTAATTAAGTATTTTGTAAAATAAACGGTCAATACACACATACACATGAATATCTATCAATGCGCGCGCACATGAATATCTTGATCAAATAATTAAGTAAAATAATTAAGTATCAGAATTACATCATTTACATTATATACTGATATTTCATTATACATATATACTGATCATTTATTTAGAATACTGATCAAATGTTTAAAAATACTGACCCCATAAATAGCAGCCCTTCTCTTTCTCTACATTTTTCTTTCCATATCTTTTTTCTTCTTCCTTTTTATTTTAAATTAAACTCATATTTTAAAGTACAAGAAATGAAGTTGTTATGTAACATTAGATTTTCAAGAAAAGAAAAAGAAACGGAAGAAGAAAAAGATCAAGAAATAGAAACGGAAAAAGAAAAAGGAAAAGAAATAGAAACGGAAAAATAAAAAGAAAAAAGTTTATATTTTTTGGAAGTCATCGAATATATGATACTTATCTTTTACGAAAACGAAAAATGTAAGAATGTATTTAACAAGAGGAATTCCATTTCGCGATAGTTTAAATTGGATTTACCGGAATAAACTTAGACGGTAAAAAATCAAGGGAGAGTTTATATTTCAAGATGCAATTTCAAATGTTCGCCATACTAAACTTTACAAAACTTTCTTCGTAAAACTATTAAATACGAACGTGGTTTTATAGTGACCAATATGTTATATGTCATACGATAATAGGACTGTAAATATCAATATCAAAATTATCAAAAGTAAATCGTAAACCTTTTTATTTGATTAATTTCTTTAGATTTTATATATAATAGAAATGTCTTTATTCAAATATATTTATTCGTTATCTCGCGCATGCGTAAAGAGAGTTAGTCAATTTATCGTCAATCTAATAATTCTACCGCTATCCCAATCACAACCTCAATCTTTTTATGAGCGTGTATCGTACGTAGAAAATTTTTTCTAACTTGAAAAAAGCTCGAGGGTTGTTTTACGAGAAAGAGAAAAAAAAGAGAGAAAAAAAGAGAGAAACGTTATTATCCTTTGTGAATTGTTACTTATCTCTTTTAGAAAAGAATATATTCGTTGTACTCTTCCTCCTCCTCTTATTTTTTTTCTCCCTTTTGGCGTTGACAAAGACTCATCCTCAGGATTGCGTGTATATGCCGTGTATACATTTCATGTATACGAATATAGCTATGAACGATCTTTGAGAGGAAAAAATTTCAAAAACTGACGCGGAAAATATTTCAAAAGGAACTATAATACTGGGAGAGGGGAGCATATGGATATTTATAAATAAAAATAAATATAGGAGAAGAGGGATGGAAGGTAGGAGAAGTTTTTCATTATTTTATTCAAAGAATTCGTAAAATTTCAAGATAAAGGTATAAATCATTCGAACATAATAATCGTTACCGATCAAACGTATTTCATGTCTATGAATGTTTGCATAATTGAATACCTTTGACGTATTATCTAAGGAAAGAAATGACTTTCTAAAAGGAAAAAATTTGTATTCTGATAAACGACTTCTCACTTTTTCGCTCTAACATCTAAAACATTTGTTTTCGGAACAAGTAAAAAATACCGTATTTAACAGCGCACCACCATTGCTTTAATCTTCCTGGCTGGTAGGGTTGAACTTTCGTCGTGATAAAAAAGAAAAAAAGAAAAAGTAAAAGAACGGAAAAGAAACTAAGATAATCGCTTTGATGAAATCATTCTCCTTTTTAATCATTCAATAGATAGTTTTAGTTCACGAGTAGATAGTTGAAATCAAGATGATTACAAGATATGCTTGGACAACATTCTACACGTTAATATCTTGTAAATGTTTTCCATTAAACACTCAATCGTGTATACATAGATGCATCGCGATATACAGATCTCGGACATTAGTAAATGGTAAGGGCACGTTATGAACGTGTTGACATATGACAGTATATTGCTACTCATTCATACAAGCCCTTCTGTTCTATCGCAAAACGGTGTATCAAACGTTAAAGAGAATATAACTATATATATAGCGTGCACACATAATGAATCACTCTAAGTTTGAGTACAATCCCATTTGAATCGGATATATATATATATATATATATATATATATATATATGAGAAATTCAAATATCTTCTGTGATTTACGTTGCGGTATCGAACTTCAATCGAATTGATTTCGACTGTTTCGTAGAAATTTCTAAGCACTCATATATAACATAGTGTCTATGCCGTATAAAGGTTAAATTATATGTTGAGATTGACCGATGATGAATTTACAACGTTGACATCGATTTACGAATATTAAAATTTTAACGATTAAGTTATTTATGCGACCGTCGTAATATTATACAGACGTGTAGCTATAAAAAATTGTTCTCTTATTCTTCTGTCTTTTTATGCAAAGGAAAAGATCATGGGAGAATATAAAAAAGTATGTGTAATAATTTTAAAAAGCGTATTTTTTATTGCGAATCATTATACGTAGCTTGAAAGTCGATAAAAATATTTCAGTTTGCCTTGATATTTTAAAACAATTATTATTATTTTTTCTATTTTCTTTATCGTGTCAAACGATTTATCAAAATATATTATTAGATAATTTCGAATATTTCAAATTCGTGTTATTACTTTTGTGCAATAATAAATAATCTAATATATCCTATCGGATCTATGTTATTTATTTGTAAATTTGTATAATCCAATCTTCATATAGATTATTAAGAATAAGATGCGATTCATATTGACAGTTAATACTTTATAGTATCGCGGTAAAGGATTCTTCGTTTCATTATAGGAGACTGTCAGTTTCTGTCGATTTAAATTTAAAATAATGTCTCACACCTTTACCAATTCTGTGCCACTTTCGACAGTTGCTTCCTTACCATTACAACTAAATGAATATTTCATGTATACCATGACAGAATGCTAAACTGAGAGACTTTATATAACTTGATTCTTCTTTAAGCGTATAAATTATTAAGTTAAGAGAAAAGTTTTTATATTATTTACCCGATATCAGTCTTTAAATATTATTAAAATCATAAACGAGTTATATAATCAGGGGAATATATGTAGAATATTTTTATTGTATCTAACGTTATACGTACTACCTATAATCTAGTTCCTTTTCGTAGACAGGACGTCAACTTTGAGAGATACTAAACGGCCAAGAGAGAATCGTAAAATTGTTGGCGATCAATTTGAAATTTATAGCAATTGATAGAAGATAGCGTTACTTTTACGACTCTACATGCAATAGGTACATACATATTTATCCCTTACATACGCACTATATATGTTTTTTTTCGCTACCAGATAAGCAAAATTCTTTTAACTAAAACGACATTTCGAACTACTACTTTTTCGTAGATTGAGCATTTTTTTTATTTTTTTCTAAATAATGATTTATCGTTAACTTTATCGAAAACGTGCAAAGGAATATTTTCTATGGATAAATTTTTATAGGATAAATACGTCAAACGATTGTATATAATCCTTTTCAAGTTGTCAAAGCAGCTCTGTTCAATCTGTACTAATATCACGGAAATATTACATTTCCTTTACAGAGATGGACACGATGGATATTCCATGACGGTAACTCGATAAGACTCTTGAGCTTTAAAACAATTTTTTTTTTATTATTTGTTTTTTTTTCATGTGGAAATAAACATTTTTATTATTAATCGATCTCGACGCTCAGTCGAACATATAAAAACAATTATTCAATGTTTTCATTTCAAATTCGGTGAGTATGTAATTTCGCATACGAGACATAATAATATAAATTTACCTAAATTTGCACATGGGCATGTGGAAGAATCATTATTTTCTGAGCTTGTACTCCCTTTAACAACGTTAGTCTGTGCTTGCATACGCACATGCACTCTACAGCATCCCCCACGAATTCTCATTTAGAATTTATTCGCTCAACCTCTCTTTTTCTCTCTCTGTCTGTCTTTCTCTCTCTCTGTCTTTCTCTCTCTCTCTCTCTCTCTCTCTCTCTCTCTCTCTCTCTCTCTCTCTCTCTCTCTCTCTCTCTCTCTCTCTGTCTTCCCCGTATCCATGCGCGAATCTTTACGATCCGGTTCCGTTATTTTATTATGCTTCGTTGCATTTACGAATTTATCGTCCATATACCTAAATGGAAATGCAATGACTAGAATTTTCATTCCCAATGAAAATTATAAATAATATTATAAATAACTTGATAGAAAATCTAAGAGAACGTTCGGCGGTAAGTGGGGGAAATAAAAGGAAAGGTGAGGTGAGAGTAAAAGAAAGAAAGAAAGAAAACCAAAGAAACGAAGAGAGTATCTTTCGAGAAGAAAAGCTCCCGTTAAACTTAGATCTATCGAACTTGATAACAAGTTTACTCATCCAACTTTAGATGACACATCTCGGCCGACAAGGCATTTTCCATCGAGAAAACTTTGTCATCGTGAATTACTCGCGTTGATCGGCACGACAAAATTTATCACACTTTTGATAGAAATCTGTAGATTTAAAAAACAATCAAATAAATTTAACGAAATATCAATAGCTTTGTTTGTCTATAGAAAGCGCGAGTCGAATTGTATCGTTTTATCCAAATAAAATTGCATACACTTGTCTTCTTTTTTTAATTATTTCGCGAGTGCAATATGAGGAACAGTACAAAGTAAAATCCATTTTATTTCTTTTTCTCCTTTTCCGTTTTTCTGTTTCACCCTTTTTTGTCTTTATTTTTTCTTTTTTTCAGTCTTTTTTTTTTTTTTTTTTTTTTTTTTTTTTTTTTTTTTTTTTTTTTTCAATCCTTTTTATCCTTTTTACGCTCGAGAGAGTCCTTTCGGCGCGTTTCATTTGCGCAGGCGCAAAATGACAAAGGACCTCGGCGCATGCTCCCCCTTCTTTCTACTTTACACATACGCGTGCACACCTATATACAAAGAGAAAGAGAGAGAGAGAGAGAGACAGATAGAGAAACAGACATTCTCCCCCTCGTACCTCGTTTCTCTCTTCCTCGAGAGTTTCACGAGAACGCGCGACGTCGAGAGAGACAGTCGTCCTCACCGGCTTCAGGTGCAGACGGAAATCCATATCAAGAGCGTAGTGCATTCTCCGAATTTCGCGATTTCCGTATATTATCCGCAAATTCCGCAGACTCTACGGACGCCTTTTTTATTATTCTTCGGACGACCACGTGTACCGTCTCTTCTTCTTATCTCATCGAAGGATTCGAGTATCATTTTAGTGTGAGAACACTTATTTTAAGTTCACACCGACAAACCACAGCGTAATATCACTTTTCCATTTTTTTTTGCTTTTTTTTTTTAGTTTTCTTTTAGTTTTTTTTACTAAGAGAATATTGTTTTTCTTCCCTTTTTGTTTTTCTTCTTCTTTTTCCTTTCCCTTTTCTTTTTCTTTCGAAAATATGTAATTGTAAAGTTGGAGAATTCAACGAGTTCGATATATTCTTTCAAAAGAATCTTCCACGTCGATAAATTAAAAAATTCCAAGCTCTGATACTTGTTGCATACTCCTTTGACTAATTTACGTAATGATGAAATTCTTTTCTCTTTTTCTTTTCATTTTTCTCTTCTTTTATCTTTTCTTTTTTTTTTGTTAAGCTATTAGATAAAAGATATTTTGGGACATTATTCTATTGATAAACAAGATGAAACGATCTAAAAAACGATATAAAAAAAAAGCCGATATCGAGATAATTCGGATGAAATATAATAAAATTAGAAAGACAATGTAGGATACAAATAGGAAAAATCGATCGTACTCCATTTGCAGAATTTCGAAGGGGACACACGTATACACGCTCACAAATGTTAAATGGGCGGTCCATTAACTCGAGTTACGAAAGCTCTCGCGAAAGATCTAGCGAAAGCTCTCATGAAGCGTTTAATCGTCGATCTCTCCTTGCCAGATAGGTACGTCAAATGGAGGAGATAGAAAAGAGAAACCATTAAGGAAGTAGATAATAATTAATTAAAAAAAATAAAAAGAAAAAAAATCGAAATGAAATTTCACTTAAGTAAGAAAATATATTTAAGACATTTTAAAATAATAAAGTGATTTTTAAGAATCATATTTTCACTCAAGTAATTTTCAAGTTCACAAATTTTTAATCTTTTAGATATAAACACGTAAAACGTAATGTTTATCCTCCAATGACGATTAGAAAATAATTTATTTCTATTCTATAGGTATATTCACAATGTCTTCATTCTCAAGTAATATGCCGTCTGTTCGTACGTTGCGTCGCGTGGTACCAAAACATTAACAATAAGGATGAATTCATAAACGCGATCACGAGTGCAGAGAACTCGGAGAATAATATCAGCGGAAGTTTCGAGGACTATTCGAGTACGCGTACTTTTGTTAACTTTATATCATGGACGAGAGTTCCTCGTTCTCCCTCGTTTTCATCCTTCTCTTTGAAAGGCGTCTCTCGTATCTTAAAGGGAGAAATGAAATTATTCTATGGAGACTAAGTATGTCTTTGAACATAAAATTTTCAAAGTCACTTTAAACGATATTATCGAACCCAAAAGATTCATTAAGAAGATTATCTTATAACATTTAGAGAATTTCGAAATATCTTATCTCATTGAGTAAAGGAATTGTCATCTCTGTTTAATCGTAGTGATCTAGCTTGCTAAGGTTCGAATATTCTACCTTGATTATTTGAAATCGTTTTGAAAGGGACTGAAATCTTAGCGTTTTTTTAATGACGATTTTTTAATTTTATTATTTTTATACATATATATATATTTATTTATTATTATATTATTATATTATTTATATATATATATATATATATTTCCCTTTAATAATAGTATATCGATGTTAGATATTTATGAAAAGTACGCATTATATGTGATAAGGGAAAGTTAGAAGCGAATTGTCTTGTGTTAAGAGAAGGTGCTACCAGATCACGCGTGGTGGTTAACAGATGCACGTCCTTTCGAGTGGAGGATCGATAATTCGCTTGACGTTTCGAGAGTTTCGCTAGATGCTATTCAAGAATCGTATTCATTGATCGAGTAGACGATTCTGATCTTTATTGGGACAATAAACTATAGTACATACGTATTATGAGAGCATCCTGTAATCCAAATTATGACGTTCAAAGCGAGAGGATAATATTTCCTAACGATAAAAGAAAAAAAAACATTTTCTCATTTAACTTTGATTACATATCAAAAGTAAGATACTCATCGATAGTGTTATATTACAACTTTGTTTTCAAAGGTTAAAATATCTCGATCTCACGAGAAATCTCTTTTCTTTTTTTTTCTTTTTCTTTTTCTTTTTTTTTTACTGTTAATGGGCTCTAAAATGAAACTCTCTGTTTCATCTAAGAAAAGAGAAAACGAAAGAAGAAGTGATTGCCATCGAGATTCGCGTCACGAAAATAAAACGTTATTACAAAAACTTTACTACATGAGATAACGACCTAAGAAAATATAGTTGCAGTATAATAACGCAAATATTTGACATTATTATTTATTTTTCATTCATCTTACAATTGATTGAGGATCAATTTTTAATGGACTTTCTTTTTTCTTTCTTGTTTTTCTTTTTTTTTCTTTCGTTTGCACTCTAAAAACAGTTTGTCGTGGACATCAACTCGAAGTTCCACGTATGTACAACGTAAATACTGCAACAACGGGAAATAAAAAGAACGACCGATTTCCGGAGGGCATATCGTTGACATTATGAACTTTTGCTGTAACCAGATAAGGAATATCAGAGAAAGAGTATACAATTCTTTTGCCGCATCATACCAACTTCTACGACTTTTAATACCAGCAAACGTTGATGTTGTGGGATCCGTTCCAATTCAAAATCAAAAACAAGAAGAGAATATCTCATTTCTTTTTTGCTTCGAGTAAACTCGTAAGCCATAAGAACTTGTAAAAATTATATCCATACTTGATACTATATTTAAAGGATAATCGAAAACTAGAGAAAAAGAGAGACAAAGAGAAAAAAATATATATATATAGAGAGAAAGAGAGAGAGAGAGAGAGAGAAGTACTTACTAAAAATAGAAAAGAGAAATAGAAAAGAATGCACGCAATTTTTCGTTAAAAGGTTCTCCTCACGTAATTTGTCAACTTCCTTTTTCTTTCAACCATATCCGATCGGTTGGATCTTGGTAGTTTGTAGAATTAAAGGAATAAGAGAGAGAGAGAGAGAGAGAGAGAGAGAGAGAGAGAGAGAGAGATAAAGAAAAAGAGTAGACATGGCTAGCTGGCTATCATCGAACGGCGACGAACCTATAGATAGTAATTACGTGCAAAACGTTTTGAACTACATTAACGACTTAAAGGAGTCCTTCTCCGAGGAAGAATTCAAATGCTTCGCACGAAAGCATCAAGACCTAGAAGCTCGGTTAGAAGAACGACACCAGCATCAAGTCATCAATGGTGGAATTGAGGAAGGAGGAACTACGGAGGGTCGTGAGGGTTGTGAAGTTAGTTGGGACTCTTTACTCTGTTGGCCATATACGTCACCGGGAACTCTTGCCATATTACCTTGCTTCGAAGAACTCAATGGCATACGCTACGACAATACTCGTGAGTACGAAAGTCTATCTTTCAGAATCTTTTTCTTTCTATTATCTCTATTTTATCCTTGCTTTCATTTTGCTCGCACAGTTCTTTCTCGAATGAAAGGGAGAAAAACAAAGAAAAAGAAAAAAGGGTCGGACTACTGTGCGACGATTTTAAATGGAAAATGTTCTTTGAAGATTATAGTTGTACGTTAATCAAAATCTTTGAAAGTCTTTCAAGTACGATTTATCAATTTGCATTTGTACAGATATCTATTTATGTACATTGAAATTGGTTTATTCAATCTTTTTGAAAAAATGATGATTTTTTTTATACAAGATCACAGATTAACAAGGAGATAGACAAATGAGGAGTTTTAAGTTAAAGGAAGCATCAGTCATTTTAACACTCATTTAATATTGGATTATATTATCATGATGTAATATCACTAAGAGCAAGTCGCAGTAACGGAACTTATAATCCATAAGGAATTCCTTTCCTGCATAACTATGTATTACGTGAATTCGAGTGAAATTTTTAAACCGACTCTGGGGAGAATGTCCGAAGAAGAATGCTTCTCAGAGTTATTCGATGTTTCCTAAGGTATTTGAATATTCTGAGGGTTTACGAATTTATTTGAATTAATTTTGTAAAATGAAATATCCACGTCAACACGATAATTATAACGTGATGACTATAACGTTAACTTTGATTAATTATAATGCTGTGATAATATCTTTTGGAAGTGTTTTCTTTTAGTTTCTCTTTATACATCCTCGATATATTGTATCATCTCCTACATACACACATGTACATATATATGGCGTACGCATATAAAAGAGGATCATTATGTAATTTATTCTTACACCGAATAATGTCGAACATCGTCCCATTATATTTCCAGACGAAGCTTGGAACATTATATTAAATTACAAGATAATGGATTTTAAATTGATAGGCTTTTACAGTATCGTTACATATCTGTACATATAAGAATTAAAAGCGAATCTCAACGAGTTCTTACGAATCTCGAAGCGAAATACCGAATACTATAGTATTAAAATACCTTTTGACAACTATCGAAATTTTCTTTGTAATCATCCTCTCGATTTTAGATCTTACATTCATTTTTACTTTATTGCGATATCATTCCTGGCAAAAAATATTTCTAGTATTTTTTTTTATAAAATCGAATATGAAAAACATCAAAAAAGTTTATTCGTTTATCCGTTATCGTTGAAATGCATGACGGACAACCGAACAGAAAAGTGACGGCACAGTTAAAATAATAAAATCATTGAAAAAAGAAAAATAAATGGAAATCCGAGATACTGTACTGTATTGTAGTGTCTAGTGATAAAGAAAGTTTTTTATAATCAAAAACATTCCGTGACGTGAAACTTGTAAAAGTAAAATTAATTGTAAAATCGTACAACTGTATCTACACTTTACATCTTCGGTTTATTTACATATTGTTAATTTTTTCTTTTTTCTTCTTTTTGTTTTTTTTCTTTTTGTTTTTTTCCTTCTATCGCCACAAAATTATATCGTTTATTTAATTTAGGAATGAGGATTTAAATTAGAATTTAGAAAGCGATAGTACCTACTAGCGATTAGATTCTTTTGTATTCCGAATAAAGTTCGTTTTTTATCCGTATCAACTCCGTTAGATTTTTTCCCTTCGGCGATGGAAACTTCAAAGTCTATAAAAGAGAATCGAAAATTGGAAATTTAATTCACTTCGAAGAAAGAATTGATCCGAACTACTTTTCTTAACTTTCTTTCTCACTCATTCGCTCACACAAGTTCATATACAAGTACATATACAAAAATGCGATTATTAAAAATTGATTTTTCGTTTATAATAATATTATTGTTATTTAACGAAATAAAAAGAGAGAGAGAGAGAGAGAGAGACAAAAAAGAGAGAGAGAAAGAGAACTTTATACATATAATGTAATATCGATCAGAAAATGGCATATTTGCCGCTTCGATTATTTTGTAGTAATTGCTCCACAAATATCTGAGATCGTGATTAAATTGTGGCTTTACCGTGAATGATTTATCAAGGACTGACTTAATTGTTTTATTATTAACTTATTGATGAGAATTAATTAAAAAAAACTTCTCAAGATCTTTTAGGTGTAATCTCTCATATGAGACTTAAGAACGATATTTCATAATTTCGGCCATATGCGAGTTCGTATTATTCGATTATACAAGCCGAAATCCAATTAATTAATTATATAAACGTATTAGCCATAATATTTAAACAAATGTTTATAGTCATTATTTAAAATGTAAACTTATACATCCAGGATCCAGGATTCAAAATGACGTTAACTTTGAAAATAATAAAATAAGATACGTGAGAGATTAAAAAGAAAAAAAAAACGAAAGAAAAATAAGATTACGAAGCGTCTTTGAAATATCTCGATGTGCCGACGGTATTTCGCAGATCAATGATCCTAATTGGATTTACGTCTTATCAATGCAGGACGAATTGAAAATCAATTTAAGAAATTCGAAAGAGAGAGAGAGGGGGGGGAGGGAGGGAGGGAGGGAGGGAGGGAGAGAGAGAGAACAAGAACGACAACGAATTGAAAATGTTTTTCGTATCTGTATTACGACGGAAATCATTTTAAAATGTATGACAAGTGAAAAAGATGAAAGATCTCAATGACAAAAACGTATCTACATTCCACGATGGTTTGTAATTAAATTTACGTGTGAATTTGATAGACGGTCTACCAACTATGACTTTGGGGAATGCTTGAAAAAGACCCTCGGGAAATGATAGGAGATATTTTAATGGTAAACGCGAGAGGAAGAGCCACTCAAATATTGTCTTGAGTCAAATTAATTAAGAGCTGCCATCTTCTCGCAACTAACGAAATCGTACTTGGGAGGATTAATGAAAAGTCGCATTTTACGTTCGTGCTCTTAAAGAAATATTGTTCATTCTTTTCAATGTCTTTTTTTTTTTAATTTTCGGTTTTGTCTTTTCTCTTTTCTTTTTTATTTTTTGTTTTTGTTTTCTTTTTTTTTCCCCATTTGCAGAAAAACTGCAGATCAATGTAGTTGTCAATGTTTATACAAATATATATCAAATATTCATCAAGTGAAGTGAGAGTTAATAAATAAGAAAAAATGTTCGCACATTTTCGACATCTACTTTGTGATTTCTTGATTTAATGTAATTACTCTCTTTCTCTCTCTCTCTCTCTCTCTCTCTCTCTCTCTCTCTCTCTCTCTTTTGCTCTCTGTCACAGAGTCAACGTGATAATAAATTATTACAGACTCATGCATATGACGATGTAACATAGGGAATCGTTCGTAGAATCGATATTTTACCTGACTCGATAACGTTCTTCATTCGATGCTCGGTAAATCTCGTTTGCTACTCATTTTCAATCTCAATGGAGCTGTCTATTATTTTCCAAGTGACAGCTTATATCACGATAAAATAACAGTGACAGCTTTATGTAGTATAAGCGTGTAATATGCGCATACGTGATATAAGTATGTAATACGTCGTGATCATATTACAAAAACGTCTACGCGCTTGAGAAAGGTACGATCTTAATTAAGCTCTTTATCAATTGTAATTTGCGAACATGTTGACATAATTGTGAACATGATGTTTTAAGAATAAATTCATATAAAAAAAAAGAGAGAAAAAGAAAAATAGTAAATTCTATCTTCGAAATTCCAAGAATCGATCAATAATATCTACATACATATAGATATGTATATATACATATATGCATATATGTATATATATCAAATATTTCCCCGTCGTTCTACGTTCCCTCTTTCTAGAAATCCAGGATTTAGACCTTTAGCAAACGATTATTCTCACACCAATTAATTCCGGTGGTGCAATAATTAATAAATCATTGCCTTAGTTAAGCGCTATATATTCTTTAGTATATCTGGAATAAAACTATTAATTGAACCTACAAAGGGATGTTACAAATTTACATTAAACTAGAAGGCGGTTCATAACGCTGTCTACTATATTAAAAGCCTTGTTTATTTACGACTGTTTGTTGATTTATATATAACATCGATTACTTTTCACCTTGACCAAGATGATACGTTTAAGACTTACCATGATCCATATATCATGTTTTACCGAAGTAATCGACTTTTTTTACTCTTTTAAATGTGTGTCTCAAATGTACATTATAAGATACGAATCAAGAGTTCACCTTTTACGACTCTGTTAACGACTGTGCTTCTTCTTTATGTATAAAGGATATATTACAAGGGTCCGATTGATTTTCGTTTAATAACGATATATCTAGACTCTTAATGTTTACTTGATAATGCTACTCAGCGACGAACTTATTTCTTTTTTCTTTTTTTTTTTTCTTTTTTCTTCGAAATACTTTTATGCAAGATTTTTTTTTATGTTCGTACGTTGCAATTTCATTTAATTCAATTTGTTACAATGAATCACTTTTAATTCAACATTGTTGTCTCTTTGATATAAGTATTCTTCGAAAAACGTTCTCTCTTCCTCTTTCTCTTTCTTTTTTATCTGGTCGAACTGATTTTTTCGCTTTGTAATTTCTACCAATGAGAACGAATATTTTGTTCACTCGATTAATTATTAATAGAGAAAATAATATTATTTATATACGCGAGAAATCGTATAAAAAATATTACTACGATTAATATACTTCAAGATCGAATGCACTTACACATTTGCTTTCGATTTATTTCGAACGCTATGAGAACGCTCATCGAACCTATTCTAACTACTACATCGTTCGCAATAATTATTCATCGGCTGCTAATTACCTGAAACCGATGCAATTATCTCCAAAGAATATTCCGCCATTATCATGGTTCTAATAGCGGAAGCTTGCCTATATAATCATCCTTAATTCGTACGATTCGATTTATTGTTTATACGCAGCTTCAACGATTCAATTTAATTACATTAAATATAACGTAAATTGTTCTGATATATATAGTCTATTATAATAGTGTACTATAATAATGTAATATATATATATATATATATATATATATATATGTGTGCCAATTATAACTAATTTTCAATCGTTGTTAATCTTTATATAACATATCGCTTTTCGCATCGAATATTTTTATTTGTTTATTTGTTTTTTTTCTTTTTCTTTTTTTTTCAATTTTCAAACAGCAACGATAATCGATTGCGAATCACAAATTTAAACTATACACAGATATCGATAAGCCATTAGAAAAAAAAGAAGTTTTACACGTTCACAGACATAACGATTTATTTGACTTTTCACTATCAATTTGTCTCGTTGATTGGCCGTTATGAATTCTTCGTTTGTTTCTTTTGCCGAACCAATTCGAAGCGTATATTCAGCGTGCATTCTGCGTGCATTCGATGTCATTGGTTTTTCCAACAAAATAGTAACAGGCATTTTTCTGGCGAATTTGATCCGACACGCATAGTCCTTCGATCTATCGAATAGGAATAACAGAGGTGGTGGCCATGTGCACAAAACAAAATAACACAAAAAAAAAACAAGAAAAAACAAAATTAAAATTCGAAGCTATGGAAGAGGAAAGTAAATATTTTTTTTCTTCTTCAAATTCCTCTCAGTATAATTTAATTCAGTTGTATAATTTCATGAAAGTAATGTATGAATGTATCGGATAACACATTGAATTTAATTAGTATTTCTAGGTAGCTAGAAAAATTATCTCTTTGAAATTCATACCTTTCTTTTTTTTTCTTCTCCTTCTTTTTTTTCTGTTTCAAATATGGGTGTGCTTACAAGAAAGAAGAATCGATTGCTTCTTATATATAACTGCGTTTTCAAACGTAATACAAAAGTGATTGTTAATAAGAGGAATTATATAAAACTGAAATGAATTACATCAGACGTTTAATTCTCGCAATCGAAATTACAAAGTTAAATTCGTAAAAGTAATAAAAATAAATAAGGATCGTTTTTAATCTCTGATACTCGAGAAAGATTTTATCAATTTGATTTCTATATGAAATTCATAAATCGGATAATGTAACGCACGCAAAAATCGATCCAGAATCATAAATACAATGCTAATTAGTACAACGCTGTATATAAGGAAATATATTTGCAACGGAGGAAGAGAGTAAACGAGAGAAATAGGAGATACGGAAAATGAGATAATATTGAAGTATAACGTTAACGTAACGAATATCTATGAGTAATATAACGACTTTTCTTTTAATGAAATAATAAAAGTTAAATACCTGTTCTAACGAAGAGGCAGAACATCGTTCTTTTATTTTCATAAGAGATTTATATTTTCTTAAAAAAGACAATGAAGACTGAAGTTTGAATAAGAGAGCGATCTAGTTATTTTATATATTAGTATTTGTATTAAAAAAAATACTTTGTGAAGGAGAAAAAGCTTTATTAATGAAATTTCATTATACAAAAAAGCTCGTGGTATACCGACACGTTGTTGTGTCACAGAACTCTCTCTCTCTCTCTCTCTCTCTCTCTCTCTCTCTCTCTCTCTCTCTCTCTCTCTCTCTCTCTCTCTCCCTCTCTCTCTTTTTCTTTCACCTCCTTTATAGTTCTCTTTTCTTTCCTTTAAGTCTCCAAGGATACCAGTAAGTTTATGAAACGATATCGACAGGCACCTAGATAGACACCCTTCTTCTAACTATGGCGAAGACACTCCAGTCACATTATCGAAAAAGTCAAAGGGACAGTGAGTTTAAAAAATGTTAACAAATGACATTGGTAATAACGCGTGTGGAATGGCGCGACGTGAACGGAATTTGTAAAATCTTTCCCTACAGATTTTTATAGTTAATGTACTACCCTTGTCTAAGTCTGTCTACCCTTTTTAACTTTTATGAATGAACAACCTGAACTCCAATTCGTCGTCATGAAATTTTTGTTGTACATGGGTGGAGGTAACACGATTACAAACATAAGTTTCACGTTTACTAAAAATAACGAAATTTCAATTAATGGATTATTTAATTTTTCAAATGAAATCCGATTCGTACGTTTTTGATCACCAAATGTAATGAACATAACACCGGAATTGATTTACGAAAACTGAATAGAAACGAAAGATACATTGTCCTACACTACCGTGATTGGATCATTTAACAAATCTGTTGCTAGAAATATAGTATTATTGAGACATAAAGAATAAATCTATTTTAAATGTCGTTCTTTTATCTTTTTGTTGTTATTTTTTTTTTCTTTTTTTTTTCCAAACACCATGACATTTCATTCAAGAAGGAACAAAACAAATAGGACTCCTTTTCTGTTTCATTTCGAATCTTGAATGAATATATAAAATGGTTCAATATTTCATGATATTTTGAGAAATAAACGAATACGTAGAAAAATATTTAACGAACCATTTTTTCCTTAGTTGAATTTGGAAATAGAAGATAAGTTTCAAAACGATTCTTGAATCATAATTAACAGAAACATCACTATCATAATTTCATGTAACTTAAGCACTTGCAAACTTCTCGTAATCACATTGTTATAGCGAACGTTTTCAACTCGGCTCATCTCTCTCTCTCTCTTTCTCTCTCTCTCTCTCTCTCTCTCTCTCTCTCTCTCTCTATCTCTCTATATTTCTGTTTGTATAATGAAACGATATACATTATATAGTTGTGTCATCCAGATATTATCGATAATATTCAAGTATCGTGAAATTTCGCCGGATTAAAGGTAAAACTTCCAATGTATATTGCCTCTTCGATTGTTATGATAGAACATATAATAACCGTTATCCCAATGAAATGCTATTTCCGATGGAAAAAAGAAAAAACCATTTCATCCTTTTTAATGCATTACATTCGCGATCAATGATAAGAAGATAATCTATCTGTATATCAAGAAATATCGATGAACATTTAGAATCTTAATGATGATAGATTAACAATGCCATTTTCGTTTACCATATCATGGAGAAGATATCATAGCTTATTTAACCTATTTGCAATCATTATTCTGGTACGTTCTGAAATGGGAACGTGTTCCTCTTCTCATAATAGTGAAATAACGTTCTTCTTGGTGAGACCATTATTTATGAGACCGCTCGTGACACGATATTCGATTTATTATACTCAACTTACTTACATGTTGCATATACGTGAAAGAAAAATATAATAATTAATGAATTTAATTAACAAACTTTATAATGGAAATAAAATAAAAAATATCTTTTTTTTATTTAAATAAGAAAAAGAAAGAGAACAAAAAAATAATTTATCGAGAAATCTTGATGATCCAAATAAAAATGAACTAATTGTGAGTATTTACAATTATTAAATTTATACTTTTCGATTTTCTCAAAAGTAGAATCTTTGAAAATAAAAAATGTTATTTTTATCTGGCATCGATTAATTATGCATCTTTGAACTCTTTCAATTTAAATTTTAATTAAATATTAATGACATGCCACATTTGGAAGCACTTTAGAACGTAATAATTGAATGAAGTTTCATCAAAAACTTAGGTGTTTATATCTCGACAATACCCATGTTCCTTTGAAACTGCGCAACTTACCTTTATCTTGTTGATCTTTATGATAAAGTCGAAAAGGATCGAAAAGTGAATAAATAAAACATATTTCTTAAGAGTACGTTTGAAAACTACTTCGATGTATTTTCATTGTAAAAGATTAAAATCTTAAAATATTTACTCTTGTGATCATGTTAAATTATTCGTACAACCATTTATATGCATATATGAAAGTTTACGAACTTGATGCAAAATATTTGATATTTGTAAAATTGTTTTATATACATTGTTTCATGTATACACATGAAATGGGATTCAACAAACAACAGTTTCAAAATAAATCAATAGCTATCGCGAGATTAAATTTATTTCTAGTACGTGCAATCTAACCAAATTCGTATCGTTATTAAAATATCTCTGATTTACGTAACTTTATCTTCCGTTCCTTTCATTCCCGTAAATATTGTACCTTACAATACGAATTACATATTGGAATGGAAAAGAAACGTTCATTATTGAAAAAACAATATCGCCGTCCCTAGTTAACGCAGCAACGATAAAACTTCCTACGACGAAACTAATGACTGATGGACCTTGATTATTGCAACAGCTTGAAGAGAGAAAACGAGATTATTTTGTTGCAAGAGACTTGTAATTGAATTTACGACCCTGCCTGTAAACGTTTGGGAACGTGATACGATAGAAACGTGGATGCACTTTAGACGGGTACGATCTAAAGTTGCTATGAAAATATTTAAAAGCTCTGGTAGAAAATATTCGATTCACTATGCTTTAGTGAAATGTTTATGGAGAGACACTAATAATAAATCCTTCCCTGAACGCATTACAAAATTAGAAAGGGAAAGATTTTCAAAGTAATTAACAACAGAAGTGAATTTCGTTCAACGATAACGTATTCGTGGTTATCCTCGAGGCATCTGCATGTTTCTCTCGAAGCATTATCTATATATATACGTGCGTTATATATGTACATCGAGTTGAAATTAATGTGGTACGCTCGGCGTATTTGGTCGAGGCATTGCCTTCATAAACCACAGAAACATAACACACAGGAGTCCGTTCAGAAGCTGCCGATCCAATTAACGCTACAACACTAAACCAACGACTGTGTACAATTAACAGCAATTAAGTGTGCATCTTCATTACAGCTAGGCGAACGCCCAAGCACAACATACGTGCCTCACCCTTGTTGCTCTTTTCTTCTCACACGTTGTTCGAGGAAGTTCGATCGATTTTCAACGATAAATGTGTTCGATAAAAGAGGAAAACGCCTTTTCATGGAAAATAAAGGCGAAATAAGTGTCGAACGTTCATCATTTACACGCGATAACAAGCTTTCACGTTTCTCGAATATAATCCACGATTTTGAACGGTTGAGCGATGCGTTGACAGAGAATGCAATCAATATCTCGCAATTTATAATCGTTATCATTTACGTCGACAACTAAATTGGAAATGGAAAAGAGATATTTAATCAACTGAATCGGTTAATCGTATTTATATATAAGAGACATTTCTACGGCTATGTTTGAAGAACTGATTTACATCTTCACAAGTCCATGCTCATGCTCTGACGTATATAATCAGATAACATGAAAGCTACGACAGCAGACGCACAGACGCGAATCGCAGCTGTCATTTACACGAATCGCTGCAAATGTTTTAACTCCTCATGTAGACAAAATGGACCACTGAAAAGGAAAAACTCATGAGAAAAGTAAAGAAAGAAAAGTTTTTCGTACTAAATTAATTTCCGAACTATATTCAACAGGAGGTAACTCATTTATCGTAATACATTGGGTACCCTAAGCGATAGCTTTCAGTATTATATATAAGATTATCGACAATTTTTATGGCACTCCGAATGATCGAATTGGATTGCAAAAATCTATTTTCAATGGCATGCAATTCCTTTTTTTCTAAAACACTTCAATTTTATTTACCCAAAATGAATTCGTAGACGAATGGGTCTTTTCAAATCGACGATTTTCTATAGACTTTCGTAATAGTGAATGGTAATTTAAAAATAATCGATTTTTGCGTTCATTGGAATTTTAAATTTACATTATCGTATGTTATTAATTAAGAACTAAACCATTCCCCTTTGGTACTGAAAGATTTCCCAAAGGAACTACCAAAGGTGACAACTACTCCGAGAGATCGTGGCTTTTCTCTTTACTCGTTAAATAAATGTATTTGTAACGATACACGGAAGAATACTTAAAAAAAAAAATATAGAGGCTTCGATACGCTTGATATTTTAATATATTGTTGGATAAATTTAAATATGTGTGTGTGTGTATATATATATGTGTGTGTATCTATATAATAATTCGATGAATAAAAATTTGCATTAAATACGAAATGTATTGCGCATGGAAAGAGATATCCCCCTATACTTTATTGGTAATCATAATAGTAAATACCATACGTCGGTAAGAAACTTTTTAAGCTTTCATGATAAGTAACGTACGATATACTTATGAATAAATATATTGCCTACCATAAGGGGTATTAAAAATTTCTTAGACATAAATAACACTTAAAATTACAATTATTAATAAAGTATGAAACCATATTTACTTGAAATGCGATAAAATAGTGATTAAATAAACATAGCTAATTAATAATAATCTTATTAACAATAAAGTAAAGAACAAATGAATTAATTACACTTTGGAGAATTTTATAATTATTTTCGTAGTTCTCTGTAAATAATTAGCAACGAAAAACTCCTTGAGATACATTGTATCATAATAATGTCGTGAAAAAAAAATTGTCCATTTTTTTCTCTTTAATTAACGACATTTTCGTTATTAATGTGAAAATATTTATTAAAAAGGTAAACTAACGAGAGTTTATTTATGAAATGGAAGTTAAGCGTGTCATTGCAAGAGAAAGGAAAAAAAATTTTAGCATGCTTATTTTCGTAAAATGCATTGAAACGGTGATAGATGAAGGTAGAGAAGTTCGGTCTTTGTTTCTATACTGCAATATTTCATTGTACACGCGACTGCCTTGTTTACCGCATTGCAAACAACAGCCGTATACTCCGTATCTACGCTTTACTCCGACTTGGGGCATATTTCATTGCGATAAAATCTGCACTTTCTATGCGTTTTATCCTGAATAAAGAAAATAGATATTTAATCGAAATACGTAAATATTATCTGTAAATTTTAAATATACCTACGATAACATTACTTTTATTTATTAAAAAAAAAATCATTAAATGAATGTAAAAACAACCGATGATCCATCGAATTACATCGTATCGTATTATTATTTTAATGAATCCATCCACATAATTATGTTCTATCATTCATTTTCATTCAAGACTCGTGTTTAACGTTTATCAATATATTTGAAGAATGATCGAAAATGCAACAAGTATCCCATATAAAGAGTCTTTCTTGACTTGATAATAATAATATAAGAATAGTAATTATATTATTATTATTATTATTATTATTATTATTATTATTATTATTATTATTATTATTATTATTATTATTATTATCTTCTAATTATTACTTTTCTTTCGAACGATAATAATGAACTTCCGACTTGACAATTGGATATATCTCCTTACGTCTTATCTTTCTCATCTCGTCTTACAAAACTTATTCTCACAAGAGTATAAATCTATTGCGTTATAAATTCTCTTTCTTTCTCTTCTGCGTTATCGATTAGCACATCAAAAAAAAAAAAGAAAAAAAGAAAAAGAAAAAATGGCATTGGTGTCAAATGAGTTTTATTTTATAGGCCAAACGTCGAAAGTTCACTCGGTGTTCTTGTGACTATTTTAGAAAGGATTCAAAAAGACTTCGAATGTCTTTCTCTATTGCTTCGTGAATAATGCAACACGATCTATAATAACTATCCCGACAAAGGTTAATAAAAATTGCCGTTTCCCGATATTTCTGTTTTTCGATCGATATACAAGAATACGAAAAAAAGGAGGTCACATTGAATAACTCAATTCTTTCGAACGAATGTGGATTTGAAATTTCCAATACGTATCCTTGCATAAGAGGTTAAAATAGAGAATCCGCTTCCTCTTATATTTTTCTGAAAATATTTTTATGAGTAGAGGAACTTAACTCGAATGAAGTTCGAAAAAAAAAATATAAAAAAGAATGTTTAAATACGTCTGGATGGGTTTTATTCAAATACACTTTTATATTTTCCAATCATCGTTTTATTTCTTCAATGAGCTGTACGAATGTATAATATAGATCTCTACAAAGTGGTCAAATTATATACTTCCTTTGCGCTTCGTTCGAATGATACAAGTATAGATTTGATTTGACTACGTTGAAACGACATTGATCTAGCAAAAAGAATTCCTGATGGCATAAATGTTTTTTCAAGCAAAAGACTATGAATCTAATGGTATAATGATAATCGGTCGGTATGATGCTTAAACATAGAGAAACAGAGAAAGAAAAAGAGAGAGAGAGAGACAGAGAGAGAAAGAGAGAAAAAAAGAAAGAAAGAAACACAAGATAGGTAAAATTATGCGACAATCGATAAAGTATCTATCTCTCATAGTAACCTATTTCTGAAAACGAGGTCATTAGCATTTTCAAGCTATATTACGTATGCGAAATTATAAGCTTTAGATATATAAACCTTAAAGATAAAGCTGAGCATAATTAATATACTTCGGTTCATTAATTAAGTATAGAATTAATAAACCGAACGGAGAATTTAAAGTGGTCATTTTTTTCTTCACAGAAAATGCAAGTCGATGGTGTTGGCCAAATGGTACATGGGATAGTTATTCGAACTATTCTTCGTGCCATGACGTTCGACCGTTAACCATTGAAGCTGATGTAGAAATTACAACAAAAATATATTTCATTGGCTATAGCTTGTCCCTTTGTACTCTAGCGATAGCTGTCTCCATATTTTTATATTTTAAGTAAGTACGACATATTTTGTTAAGGTAAAGAATGTTTGTAAAAAACTAAGAAAAGTCACCTGACATCATTCTAAACATTCTTTTTTCCTTTTATTATGATATTACAGTAAAAAGAAACATTTGTTACATAATACTTGATATTTTATGCCACCATCATGAGTGGTTTTATTGAGGTACATTTCTCTTTGTGAATTCAAAGATGGAATTTCCGTGTTTGATTATTTTTCGAATGTACATATATGGAAATATAAGATGTTTTATTATCGAATATATTATTATCGAAATATTTGGTAATATAAGATGTTTTATTATCAAATAATTTGTTTTCTCTCTTTTTGTTATAGGGAACTGAGATGTCTGAGAAACAATATACATATAAATTTAATGTTCACGTACATTCTGGCCGATCTTATGTGGATACTAACTACTGCAATGCAGGTATAGTTAATAATTGCCACGTAAATTTCTTATTTATCAACATTTTTTACGATAATAGAATCATAATGATTTATCTTTTGTAATCTCGGAATAATACAAAGTAATAACAGTATCGGCCATTAAATATCACGATAAGCGGCTTCCTGGATACCTGTATATTGAAAAATTATCACATATTTTACCATAAAACGAATGAATTATTTCTAGCACGTGCTTTTTCATCGGCACGATTTCGATCAAGTAAGCTTCAGTAATGTATCCATAATCCTTTTCACGATTCATAGATTTAAAGTTTCAGATTAAGTGGCAATCGAAGTATTTTCTAACGTATGAACATTTTATATAATGAATAAATTAAAAAAGACGTCTCATTAAATTAATTTGCAAATCAAAATCAGTGGCAAATTTCTTTTCTTACTAGGTCTCCATGCAAACAGACATACCAACTTGCGTCACATTTTTCTCTCTTCTCCATTATTTTCAATTGACCAATTTCTTCTGGATGTTTGTCGAAGGTCAGTATTATATTATATTAAACATAAATGAATACGCGAAAAATGGCTTCATTGAAGATGCATTAGTGTTATATGTAAATTTGAACAAAGTATTAAAGAAATTTCCTTAGTTATTATTATCTCTTATTTCAGGATTGTATCTCTATTTATTAGTTGTAAGGACTTTTACGGGAGATAATATTCAACTAAGAATGTGTCTTGTAATAGGTTGGGGTAAGTTATTTTATATTTTTTCATTGACAAATTTCGTATAAAATTTTCTAACTATTCTGCTGTTTTATTTTTTCGCATATAATTTGTAAATCTGATTTGAAGGTTTTCCAATTCTCATCGTAGCCATTTGGGGCCTCGCCAAATCTTTTGTCACTCAAGGAAATCAGGTATAAAGATGACAAATTAAATAAATCAAAATGTTCAACATTAAAGATCGATGATATCGATCATATTTTACAGAATATTGCACTTTGGAAGCATTGTCCATGGATGACATCACATCCTTACGATTGGATTTATCAAGCATCTGTCATTATAGTTCTTGCCGTGAATGTGATTTTCTTATTCTTGATCATGTGGGTGAGTACTTAGATTTTAAATACGTAGAACGTAATCTTTCTCGTACGAATGAACGTTAATTCAATTGGTTTATCATCATTTCTAATAGGTACTGATCACTAAATTATGGTCTGCAAACAACGCAGAAACGCAACAGTATAGGAAAGCTAGCAAAGCACTATTGGTGCTGATACCGCTTCTTGGAGTAACATACGTTCTGGTTCTCGCAGGGCCAACGGAGGGTCAAGCAGCTAATGCATTTTCTTACACCCGTGCTGTGTTACTCTCTTCTCAGGTAATATTACGACATAAAGGTTCTCTAACGGTAAGCTTTTGTTACACTCGTCATTAGAACGAAAAGAAACTTTGGAGAAAAGCTTTTAGAAGAATAGGATCGTTCTCTAAAAGTTTTGACCGTTTAGAAAGTTAATGCACGTTTTGATAGTGTCGCAATTTTTTTTTTCTTTTTTATGAAATCCCTTAGAAAATAATAGTTCTAAGAAGAATATAATGAAAAAAAGGAAATATAAAATCTTTCTTTTTATGACAGGGATTGCTGGTGACGCTATTCTATTGCTTTCTCAATACCGAGGTGCAGAATACGCTGAGACATCACTTTGCAAGGTGGACGACATCGAGAGATCTTGGCAATAGTCGAAGGTATTACAAGAATTGGTCTCCGCGCTCAAGAACAGAAAGCATAAGGTACTTGAAGTCCGCGCCGAAGACGCGCACGTCTTAAAATCGCTTTGCGGTGCTTCAAGACGTTGAAAGAACGCAGAAATGACGAACGTGAACGCCTCTCCTCTTTTAATTTTATTTTATAAGACGGCTGAGATAGAAAATCGAGAGAAGCTGCGTTTCTTCAACGATAAATCTTATCGAGACATAATAAAGGTATATCTAAAAAAAAAAATAGACAGGAAAAAGAAAACCTGTAGAACAAAATTTTTTCGCGAAGAAAATATAACGTATATCAATAAGGCGTATATTATTGCGTTAAGAATTTTAAATTGTGCTACGACGAGAGAATGACCCCCTCGTCGAAATATTCTTGATAGCAAAACGATAACGTTTTCTCAATAATCTTCAGGCTATACGGCCAACCTTCAAATCCATATCGTAAAAGGGAATCTACGGTAAGTGAAACGACGACCACAACGGTGATAGGTCCGAATTCAACAACAACGTTTCTGGACAAATCTAAGAAAGCCATTTCAGAAGACTCAAATGAATAAAGTTTTACACGAAGCGAATGTCGATATGAGGAGAAACTGGTAAGATCATTAAGCGCGAAGAGACTCATCGTAGAAATATCTTTTCATAAGTGTCGTCATATTATTAATTATGGCGTTAAAATAATGATATATGTGTATGTGTATATATATAGACACACACACATTGTATATGTTCTCAATTGCTTCTAAATTTTTAACTTATCTTTTTTCGCTTAAAAGATATCTCCAATTTTTCTATCAGCTAAATTATGATATATAGTAGATATTAGTAAAAATTAAATTGATCCAACACTACTATATGAGGTAATAAATATTATATTATTATTTTTAATAAAACTATAAGGGTCCTTTATTTTTTCACTTTTATCGTTACTTAGCAATAATAATTCTTTTTTTTTTTTTTTTGTAATATTTGAAAACATGAAAGAAAACTTGAAAAATGAGATTAAAGAATTTATATGAATATTTATAGACTATGGATATAGTTATATATATAGAAATTAATTTTTAGTTATATAAATCCATATCATATATTTATATTCCTTGGATATATGCATGGTCACATATATATATAATAATATTCTATGCACACTCCCTGACTTATATTAGCATAATACGACTAAAATCATCTCTGTATAGTATTATATTCAATTGTTTAAATGAAATGTTGCATATAAAATAGTATAAGAATATGTAACATTAGGTTATACGAATGGGATATTCATTCTTGATTTTTTAATTCTCACCTTTCAAAGGTAAATTAAACATTTATTATCAATAACTTGACTGAATATTATTTTAAGGATATAAGCGGCAATAACTCTGGCAAATATTAAGGTAATACGCGGAGAGTAAATCTACCAAATACACCTGCAAATGCTACCATAGACAAAATTACGTCATAAATATGTTATTGTATTACAGAATATTACATAATTATTAACTATTTTATGAACAAAGTATTCCTAATCTGAAAAGAAAAATGAAAATTTATTGAAAATTGTATAACGAGGAGCTTAAAAATCTGTACCTGACCTTTCAAAATTTTACCAAAGTGTATATTTTATTCATAAGCATCTCTTTTATCAGATCTTTTATTATAGTATTACAAGATCACTGGAGCACAATTATACTTGACGTTACGTGAAAATAACGATCTCGGTAAGTTTAATTACAAATTATTTAGTGATAAGAAGTATTGACTGTACTCACGACTGTAAGAATAGAATTTATTTTCTGGAAACTATAAACTTTGTGATTGATTTCATAAAATAGACGTAAATATAAATTATGATTTAAAATTTAATTGTACTAAAACTATGTATATTCATATCTGTAAACATTTTAAATCTTTCAAACTAACATTAGCTTTTATCCGTTCTCCGTATAATATATCTTGATGTTATATTTTTTTTTTAGCATCGATTTAAAACTTGTATTTTTTTATCGGTATATTGTGGATTTAATGGTTTATGATTTACTCATTTCGCTAAGCTTATAATCATTCAAAATTTTTGAAAGCTTCTTGTAACTTCATTTTTTTCTTCAGAGCTTCATTTCATGCAATGTCGTCTTTAAACATTTAACAAAATGCAATTTTAACTTGTGAATTGAATAGATATTATTAACTCCAGAAATTTTTGAATTAAGCCTTTTTTCATCGATTTTAAATTAATATTGAAATATTTAGTTCTTATTTCTTATTTTTTAAATATTAATATTATTAAGAATTAATTTAATATTAATTAAATTGCCAGATACAACGTATCGTCGAATGAAGTTACTTTAAAATAATTTATATAATACTTGATTTTATAAAAATAAAAATATATATTACTTATATTGAATTAGTTATATCCAAAATGAAAAATTCTTTATCCTTAATCGCTTCCCATAACGCGGCGTAAGTGAAAAATATAGCATATATTTAAGTATGCTTATTACATCTTCATGTGCATCTTTACTCAGTGAAATTCCAGTGTTTATCACAATTACTATTCGTTTTGTGATTTTGAAAAACTGTAATTTAATAACTGTAATATAACTTAACTTTATAGAAAAGAAAGAAATATGTAAGTATATTTCTTTTTTTTTTATCTTTTTATGAAAGATAAAATTTCGAGTTTAATTTAATTTAACTCAACTTAACTTTAAAAAAAGACAAGAAAATAAAAAATTTTCAATCTTAATCTAAACAAATATATTTTTCTTCCATGTGGCAAAGGGAGAAGTTCGCATGCATCCTATTGTGTTTATTTCAGCTTTGTATTCAGTGCAGTTTCAGTAGTTTTCACAATTGCCATATCATATGTTTCGTGACTATGACTTTACTAGAACTCACTTTTATAGAAATAAGAAACATACTATGTATGAAAGATAAAAATATGAATTTAATTCAACTATAAAAAAGAAAAATATAAAAGAGTGAAAAATGTATAAAATTAAATTTTAATAATAAAAATTTACATCTCATAGATATAATATAGAATTTGATTGTATGAGAACAGAATTATGAAATTGAACTTTAGAAAACAAAAAAATTAATAATTTATGACTCGACTTTAATAATAAAAATGCATAAAATATAAAATAATTATATTCGCGTACGCGAAGCAATATGCGACCGAAGACGGAATGTTATATCATTTCAGTTTTTCGATTCTACCTCTACACCCGTCATCGTTAGAGTATTTTGAGTAATAACATGATAAAATATGTATGACTAAGAGCCATTCTCGAAAGATTCGAACATCTTGAGGAATCTTCGAAAATAACTCAATAGTCTATAGTTCAATTCTTAAGCCACTGTTTGTGGGTGTATTTTCGGTATAATAATCTCTTCTGATTAAAAATGTTCATCATTCTAAAAGTATAATAACAAAATTTGGCACATTATAATAGTTAATGGCAAAAATTTATAACCGTCCTTGATTTTAAAATATAAAAGAAAAGCGACAATCTTAACATCCTTAAAAAGAATAAAATCTAATCTTTTTACATAAAAAATAATTATTGCCTTTTGTTCGAGTAATATCTCTTTGCCGAAAGATCAATTATTGACTGTATAAAATATCGATTCCATTTCTAATGCCACAATATTGTAATATCCTAGATTATGATAATAACACATTTTAAACGACGTACGAACATTTTTGCACATTTATTCTTCTGTTTATTATATATCATTTAATTTTTATATTTTGGTAAAATTTGTATTTCATATTTCTTTTAGTTTTCTTTATGTCAAATATTTTTTCATTTCTTTCAATTTTTCCTTTAAAATATTTTCTTTGTTACTTTCAGTTTTATGTTTGAAACAATTTCGTTTTCTGTTATGATTTTTTTTTCTGATAATTGAAAAATTCATTTCGTCTCACGTTAACTATCCTAGCTTCAGGACAATCAACGGATTTATAATTATAATCTATCGACCGTGCACATATACCCTAGCATATTTACTCAAATGCTCCAACAAATAATAATTGTAATCGATGACCTACAGTATACTAACATTAACCTTTGAACTTTTTATATTGAAAAATAAAATCAGATTGAAATAAATAATGCAATAATATTTAGTTTCTCTTGTAATCAAAAAATTATCTATGGATATCGATGTATCCATGTATAATTAGTCTGCTACGAATTATGATGTGATGCAATGCATGTTTTTTATATCACACGTTGCTATATTTTTATGTATTAGAACGATTAGCAAATCGAATATTTCATTAATTTCACAAAAGAAAAATATTTAAAAAATGCATTGAAATATTTAAAATGCAAATAATTATAAATGCGTATGAAATAAGAAAACTTTATCTTGATCTAATAAATAAATGCACATACTATAAATTAAAAAATAAGGAATCACTCACGAATAAATGTCCGAAGAAAAAATGTACTTGTGGTCACTCAATGCTCTTTTACAAATTAATTACAACCAATCACTCGACCCGATTCGGATCTTTCCAGATTGCGGTTGCAATGATATTCTGAAAGAAAAAAAATAAAAATGATAGTATTATTATTCTAATAAAAAATTGTTGAAATTATTGAAGACATACTTAATGCAATATATTACGTATGAGTCTTCTTGCTGATCACACAATGGACATTCTGCCGCGAGATAATAAGAAACGCTTACGAATACAAGAAGTGAGTTCTTATCACGTCCGGTTCTATTTCGCGATAGCATGTATATTATATCAATATTGTATCAATAAATATTAATTGATTATCCATATACTTTATACGTTGTTTAAATAAATATAAAATAATCGCAATTATAAATCATTTAATGATAGCCGTATGGAAAGAGAGAATTTCGATATTAACTCATCGAAATACAAAAGAAAAGTGGTGTGATAAAGTCATTTGATTCTTCGTTTTTATTGATATTATATATAGGCAATGATCTTAAGCTTGATATTTAAATGTATTGAAATATTAAACTAAAATTATTTTATATATATTTAATGTGTATTAAAAATTGTGTTTAAACAAATAAATTATTGTTTAAATATTAGTTTATTATATTTCATACACATTAGATATATAAATAAATATGAAGTAATCAAAAATGTAAATTATTTAAGCTAATTATAATTGTTTTATATTTAATATACATGCCGAGCTATGTAATATTTAAACTAATATTGTATGCAATATTGTTTAATTAACTATACATTGTGTAAATAAATGTAAAATAATTGACAATATAAATTATTTAAACTTAATCGTATGAAAGGATAGAGCTTCAATGTTTACTGAAAAGTTTTTATTTTTATGCATAAACATTCTCGAAAAAATAGCATTTTTCTTTTCTTTTTTAATAAAATAAACTTTTTTCAAAAATTAAAAAAGTCATCTCTTCGTTTAAACATTCATCTTTAAAATGAGAATTATTCAGAACAATTGGTCAAAAATTACACATAAATTCATTATTGTCGTAAATCATTATAAAATCAAGAGTAATAAATAGCCATAAGGGTTTACCCAATATTCAGACGTGTGTAACTTCAGCGACAGCTATGGAACGCAATGAACTAAAACCGCGCTAGGATAACCTTATCCCTTCTCATAATTCATCGTATCAATATGATGCTTGGATAGATGTGTACCTCTCATTCTGTTGGCGCGCGTGAATTAAAGAAATGAATTAACGATAAGACATCAGGCAATGTATAATCATGCCGACTTTTTTCTTTCATGTTTCTTTCTTTCAAAGAAACGATTACTTGCATACTTATAAAACAACTGATTTTCATGCTATGTAGATGCGTAATGGGAAAAAGAATGTCAACTATTTGATAGGAAGATGAAATAACGCCACTGCATTTTCATAAATTGAAAAAAAATGATCAAAAGCAGAGTTTACACCATGAATTTTAATATTTGTAATTTTTGTCCAATCTCGGTAATCAAAGGCTCATTCAAAAAATGAAGATTTTTTACATGAGATTATCCTGAAATTTTCAAAACAGACGTTTATTTACATAATAATTACTTTTGAAAATTACTTGTGTTTAAATATAATTTTTATAAGGAAAATAACATTTTCAAAAATCTGAAAAGATAATTTTGTACGTTCATCCACGTATGAATAATACATGTATATCCATGTATTTCACATAATTTTCTTTTTTTTTTTTAAATAGCTTTATCACTTAATATTCAATAATATTTATTAGAGATGTGCAGATATTCGAAATTACGGGCTTATATCGGGTCAGAAATTTTTTTTGAATTCGGAATCCCAAAAGACAATACAAATATATTTGGGTAAACGTGATTCAAAACATAATTTTTCGATCTGGTCATGTATTTAAACTTTTAAGTTGCGATACAATTCTAAGTAAATACAAAATTGCATAATATGTATTTACTTTCACACTCTTAAAATCAACATAAATAGTAGAATATCTATCAAAATGATGAATGAAAAGTGTCTTATTGAATATTTGTCTCATCTTTTTCCATTAAGTAGAAATTTCTTGACTTTGATTGTTGTTCCATTAAATAAAATGTTTCATCCTTATGTAATTCAACACGCTGCCCATTATAGCTTATTTTTATTTTGACAAATTTTATTAGTATACATGTTTGTAGATTTTCCAAAATGTCTTCATACATTAATTAGCTTTCCATATTTATACTATCTTTTAAAAAATAGTTTTCAAGTTCTATTAAGTAGTCAACTGTCTGCATTTAGTTTGATTCCTCACCTCAAGCCTGTCCGATACAATAGTACTCATTCAGCATAGCATTATGTATCATTGAAGCATGCAATAAGCTCCACAACAAGGTAGTAGACTATTGGGAGATCCTTCATATTTTCTCTATCGTCTGCCAATAGCACTAAATCATTAGGATATGTTAAAATCTATAATGTATTCTTTTCTATTTCTATTTCCTCCATTCTTCCTCTAGATAATTTTTTTTACAACTCATAAGTGTAAATTAAAAAAAGTGTTGGACTATTATTTTGACATCTTACTTTCTTGTAAACTTATATTCTCCTTTTTCATCCCTGTCCATGTTCCCATTCAAATCTGTGCCATCCTCCATCTTTGAATAACTGTATTAGTCTTTCTGCTTCCTTATTAAATACTTTATTTTTTAAATTTCATTCCATTCTTTCTATCCTCTCCTCTTCTGATCCAATGTTGCTTTTTCTGTCATTCTTATATTTATATTTTCTAATATAATCATCATCAAATCATCACTTTTCTCATCTATTCCGTTATTTAACTTTTTTATTAGTTCAGATTTTCTACAAAAATAAAATCACTACTAATCACTATTATTATTTTAAACGAAAACTAAAAGCAGCATACACAAACACATTTTTATTAAAACTACTTTAGTAATAGATTAATAATAAAATTGTCTCCATTTATTTTTGGAGCAACTCATTTTTAATCGTTTGGTAGTGAATGACTCCACAAAAAATTAAATCTGTAAAAGAATTATTAAATCGTAAACATTCATAATATCAAAATAATGAGTAATAAATGCAGGTGTTGAAACTGTTCTAAATTATTATATATTAGTTTTGACCGAAAAAACCAACCTAATATTGATATTGGATGTATATAACATTCTTATTGGACATCACGTTTTTTTGAAGTCCCTTAAACCTCAGGTGAAAATAATAATTACAAGTTCTGAAAATATGAATCATGGTTAGCCTTACTGATCTAAAACGCATTTTAAATCATCTAATCATCGAACTTGATGGAACTGTACACCTACCTCCCTTATGCATCATGGTATCAAATATTATAAACTAAAACAAAAAAAAAAAGAAATCATGCATGACCTATATTTGTAGTTTTCGCTTAGAGGGCTCCCTTATTGCGTTGCTTTAATCACCCTTTCTCCACTCGATGTTTACGTATTCCCTAAAAATCCTGTAGTCTATATAGCAAATAAAAAACTTGTGGAAACTTTTATCTATAGACTTGTCCTTGTATATTTGTTTTAAGACGCCGATGAAAACACGAAATATCTTTTTTGAATAAACTTAAATTAAAATATTTATAAGATCATAAATAAGGATCAAAGATTGTAATTTAGAAAAAAAATAAATAAATAACAAAATGTTTTTATAATAACAAAAATTTCACTTTTTGTATGGCAATCTTTAATGAAATAATTTAATAATTTCGTGCAAGCTTATTAAAAGTCATATGTGAACTTAATCTTAACAATATTTCTTCTCTTCATTATTTTTGTCAACTTTAGATAGCTTAATATCAATAGTACTATATATATTTTCGTGATTACATTAAAAAATTATGATAAAATTGAAATTTTACCGAATGTAAAATTGAATTTTTAATTTCTCATTCATTGTTCTATTAATGTGACCATTAATAAAAGAAATTTTCAATCTTATATGTACAAATAATCCTTACGTCAGCGCAATATATGAAGCGATTGCATATACGATCCATTATTTTATTCGACAACATTGCTGATTCCCGCATGTAGAAGTCTAATAAAAAATAAAAGTTACTGTGTGAAAAAAAAAAAAATATATATATAGATATATATATATATATATATATATATATATATATATATATATATAAAATAAAAATGATTTACCTGGATTTGAATAAGGAAAGATACATTTGATGCGCAATGTATTCATATATGTACAAAAAAGGATAAAAAAAATATTATAAAATTAAGAAACGGATCTGAGACTATATTGCGAATTCTATGAATATGAATTAATTTTTACATTCAGTGATAATTTAATATTACATTAATAGTTGTATATTGTTCATATTGTTACTGTGTCCACATTTATGTAAGACCTAACAATACTTTGTACAAGTTTTATGATACACATATATTATGATGTGATTCAATTTATATATCGTATAACATGATATTTTGGAATAACGCTTGTGCAGAATAATTCTTTCCTTGTAGAAAGAAACGAACTTATTCATACGTAGCGTCATAGAAAAAAAATGTTCCATATTCGAATTTCACTTCTTTTTCCATCCGATGTTTGGAAAGTTGAAATCTACACTTATATGCTTGCTTGAACAAGCACTTTTTTATCTATTCAATTTGGTGGTATTAACCTTGAAGTATTCTCATGATTTTGATACTTTGGTTTTCCATGAGTAAAAGGCAAATATCTGTACTTGATCATATGCTGAAAATAATTTATATTCATGGACTAAGTTTATTTTTATACTAGTTTCCATTAATTACAACTAAATAGGAAACTATTTCAATTTTTTTCTTATCTTATTTTTCTGTAGATTTATAAAAATAAAGATCATAAAATCTTACCTTAATTTGACGCTTCATTGTAATACAGAGCAATGTTATGAAATACATAACTAATATCGGCCAAAATACTGGTATATTAAAGAAATCAAAGAAAGTACATATCATAGCAATAACTGTAGATTTTGTCACGGAGTACCAAAATTTAAATTCAGGCAATCTTCTTATAAATGGCCTAAATTCTTCATTGGCTCTTGTAGGTAACTCTGGTCCATCAATATCTATAGAAATGTTATAAAAAAAAAATTATATCTAGGATAACATTAAATACAATATTATTACAATAAATCGATTAAAGAATATACCATCCAAATCCATTGCAGGATCGATCTTCGGTGTAAGGAATGCTATGAATAAATTCAAATGATAAATTCCTAATGCATATGTTACAATATACCATCCCTAAAAGAACACAAATATTATAAACTCATCTCATTATTATGTGTTACAAAATATGTATTTACCTGAGAAAGGAATATGCGTAGAACAAAAACAATTAATAGCAAAAAAGCAAATATCCATCTTGATGTAACATGTGGAGTCCACAAATCTAAACATCGTTGATGAACCTATAAAGTAACATGTTTTATTTTGATTTATTCTATAAGATATTAATATATAAAATATTACACAAAAAATTTTGATAATTATGTAATGCCTTATCTTCATATGAAACTATATCTTATACAAAATAATTACTAATAAAAAAAATATTACTAACCTGTGATATTCTTGATATTGTTTGGACAAAAACATTCCGTCTGGCTGGACCACCGAGATCCTCATCTTGCATCATTTTACTT
Organism: Vespa crabro; assembly: GCF_910589235.1. NCBI lineage: Eukaryota > Metazoa > Arthropoda > Insecta > Hymenoptera > Vespidae > Vespa > Vespa crabro. The sequence goes on from NC_060960.1 coordinate 1,750,942, forward strand.
TTCTAAAGTATAGATTTAACTTCTATTATACTCTGGCTTCAATTTATGAAAAAAGTGTTGAATACTACACAACAGTTGCTGCATATATTCAAAAACGATTAATGCTGATATCTATTGTCATTTATGCTAAAATAACTTCTATAAAATACCATTATACAATCTTAAACACATCAAAATTATTTAAATACAAATATAAACCGATTATCTTGATTTCTCATCAGCAAAAAAATACGTCGATGACTTAAGCAAGATTATAAATCGACGTGTAATTAAAATGTCAATAGAAACTCAAGGTTGTAGATATGCCGTGGTGAGTGTTGAAAAATTATCTCTAGAATACCCCTATATTTATTCAATTATATGATAAAATGAAAAACTCCATGATTAATTGTAAATATTATAAGAAAGCTTCCAATTTGTCATGAGCGGCATGTTTTAAACTTTACGACTCTTATGTCCTATTAACCAAAGAGAAAATAAACGAAGAGGTATGTACCTAACCTCGTCATCTTAAAAGATTCAGCAATAGTCGCACGACTTCAACATATAATATATTCAGCATCGAATTACCTAAGGTGTCCGCTGTTCTCTATTAATCTGTACAATCAATTCTTTAAGATTTAGTTAAAAAAATATAACACGTCACAACATTAATGGGATACTATGATTAGATGTTCTATAGAATTTACAAAATGCTTTATCTTCGTCACCACCATCTCGCATGGACAAACAGTTAAAAGCCTCGTTCGAATGTAACTACATATTTTAGGTTTTCCATGATCGAAACTGATTGGTAAACAAATCGATACAGTTGTAACTGTTAGTAAGTTACATAAGATGTTTTAATGAAAATATAATTTATTAAATATATAAGTATAATATAATAAGGAATATTATACAAATCTTAGATGAGTTACTCTGACAAAGACATAAATAAAAGAAGAACGAAACAAAAGATGAGTAACGGGAAAAATAAAACCAAAAATAAAGTCTTTGAGCTAGATGTCGTTCTCACTTTGCGCTAGTGATTTTTACCACATCGACTTAAAATCCATCACCAATGAAAGAATATATTTGTGAACTGAAGTATCGTAACCAATCAGATTTTAATAAAATATGTTGATAATTTTACAGTCAGTTAATCAACTCCAATTTGGTGCCACTTAAATTTGAAAAACTTCCGAAATTTACTACTAGATAGTGCTTTGATTATCATGACTTTCAGCTCGAAATCCTGTTTCTCTTTACTTGATCTATAACCAATGATAAAAGCAACTTTTTACTAACCAATATCTTATTCTGTGCTTTTCTCGAAGAATTTTCCATCATCTTCTTCAGCCGGTACCTCCATTTTGTTTATTTCAACAGCGAAGAGTATCGAGATATCGCGGAAATTATATTATTCAGCAACGTTTAGCTTTTTAATAAGATAGTGACCATTAAAAAAACATGTCTCACGGAGGTAGAAATGAGTGTAGAATTTATGTGGGCAATTTGCCACCGGATATAAGAACAAAAGATATTCAAGATCTCTTTTACAAGTTTGGTAAAGTTACATTTGTTGACTTGAAAAATCGCAGAGGTCCACCATTTGCTTTTGTTGAATTTGATGATCCAAGGTAAGATCTACAAATTTATTCGAGTTGATCGATTAATTTCTATTCTCTATTATTTACATATCCAATTTTTTTGATACGTGGATATAATAAATAGTTATTATTTTCTATAATTATATTAAACATTATTTTTTAATATATAATTATCGAAATTTTTTTTCAAATCTTACTACATTAAATTTATAAAATCTTGAACATATTTTTCATTATAAAACTTATGTCTTTTTTGTAGAGATGCAGAAGATGCCGTACATGCCAGAGATGGCTACGATTATGATGGTTACAGATTGAGAGTTGAATTTCCAAGAGGTGGTGGACCTAGTAATAATTTTCGTGGAGGTCGTGGAGCAGGGGATACTGGTAGAGGTGGTCGTGGTGAAATGAGTAATTCTCGTGGACGTGGTCCTCCAGCTAGAAGATCTCAATATAGAGTTCTTGTTACTGGTTTACCACCATCTGGAAGTTGGCAAGATCTCAAGGATCATATGCGAGAAGCCGGTGATGTGTGCTTTGCAGATGTTTATAAGGACGGTACTGGAGTTGTTGAATTTTTACGTTATGAGGATATGAAGTATGCTGTAAAGAAACTGGACGATTCAAGATTTAGGTCTCATGAGGTATATAAATCTTATATATTCATAATATAAATCAATTTCTTTAATACAAAATTGATTTATAGATCCTTATTTATATTGTTTCTTTTTATATTTGAATTCTATAGGGAGAAGTAGCATACATACGTGTAAAGGAAGATCACAACAGTGGTGACAGAGGACGTAGTGAGGATAGAGAAAGGGGTAGAAGCCGTTCGCGTAGCTACAGTCCACGACGTCGTGGTTCTCCAACGTATTCACCGTTACGGCGTAATTACTCGCGCTCAAGATCCCACTCCAAATCTCGATCGTACGACTAGTGTGTACGTATACGTTTCACATGGTAATATAAGTAAATGTTCATTGATATTTGCTTTACCATGTTTTATTATTGCTGATTTAAAATTTGATTATGGAAACTTCAATACGATTAGACTTCTTAAGAATAATGAAGATAGCTTTTCTGACATTGCTAGAATATTTAATATTCTATTTGAAATATGGATTGGGCACATTCCTATTGTACGGAAAACGTAAGCATAAACAAATTGTCAACTTTTCTTTTTTTAATTTGACAACTGTTGATAGTTGAATCAGCAATAATATGATATCTCAAATAATCATAAAATATAAGTTTCAATAGCAAGTTTCATAATAACAGTGAAAAGGAATTGTGCTCACAATCGACTATTAATCAAGAATTATGCAAAGCTATACCAGTTAGGTCACTTGTACATTATAAAATACATTCCTTTATATTTTCAAACTGGTTCTCTTCATAATTACATATAAAGCATGTAACAATTTTAAAGTACCATTAGTAAAGAAATTGGCGATCCACCTTCAATGATCATGCATTGATTAATGATATCTGCAACAGAATGTTTGATGCTTCCAAACAACCAGTGTAATTATTCATACTCAATGATCTGCAGTATATTTCTTAATGACACACTAGTTACTGTGGAATCCGGTAGGCATATTACAGTACCAAATCCAGTGTGTGATTTTTTTATCATTCATATTTATTTATCGACATTCTTAAAAATAAACTTATTACACAGAAATTTGTCTAACCTATTAAGATTTAATATTTTTTTTTTACTTTTAATCTTAGTATGCTTTATACTTGAACTTATGGCAAAATTATAGTTCTATATATGAGATAAGAAAAATAATTTCTAAAATTAAATCACTTAAATGAAACCATTTCTGTAGATTGAAGTAGGTAAATTGAAATATTTTTTGATTTCTCTGTCTGTTTAATAATAACAATGAATAAAAAGTCATTCAGTTGAGATAAATAACTGCAGTATTAGAAGCATAATTTTGATAAAAACATTCTGTACTTCGATTGAAATATGTATCATTTATTCAATTATGTGTTTGCCATATGTGGATCTTAATAAATTATATAAATTGTGTGTCTTTTGATTAGCTTATGTATTAGTTTCATAGATTTTATGGCTTTTCTATAATTATGCCATTAGTTTAAATTTTTTTTCAACTTTTCAGTACTAATATTTTATATTAAATTTCACTGAAGGTACTGAGATATCTCGGTTGTAAATTATTGCATACAAAACTGTTGCATGCCATAATTACTGTTTATTTAATGTATCCCATAATCTGTTTTCATCCACTATAGAACCAAATAATGTTACCATAAAAGTTTGTGAGAGTGTTTTCTTTCAGCAAATTTGATATATGCATACATATACATAATCTATATACACATTAGAAATTTTTTTCTAACTGCCTAATTGCCACATATATAAATCTATATTTGCTTTACAACCATGTATCTTTTTTTTTTTTTAAGAAAGATACTGATAAATTTTGCATGATATGGATTTTTTAAATATAAAATACATTTGTGATGAATATAATATTCTTCAACTTATTTCTAGTTCGTTAAAAAAAAAAAATAATATTCACGATATATAGAAATAATTAAAAAATTGCAATTAATTGATATTATTTATATTATACTCAATATGTAAATATTGAAGTAGTTTTACACATTGCTTTTTCAAATATTTAAAATCTCCTTGTTTATTATTATAATCCACCTAAATTTGATATATAACACTAATATAATTATGGGTAGGCAAATATGTTAAAACTGTAGAGATTATATTTTCACTGTTTATTCCTATTTAAATTATCATAAAATCTAGATACTTTTATATTTGATGTAGTATAATTACAATTCTTAATTGTATATAAATATTCTAATGAGTAAATGAAATGTACAAACTGGACAGTGGTGCATGTATGCCTACGGATATCTAATTTTAAAAATACAAAATTTCTGTTAAGATCTGGCATAAAAGAGTATCTTATAAATGTCTATGAATATGATGAATTAAGTGATTGTTGATGGTAGATAATGGTAAATTTATTTTACCATATTAGGATTGCGACTTGTAAAACTTAAAGTAAAAATTTTCTTAAGTTTTGTTACAAAGATTTCAATTGTCCTGACATACGCACATATAATATCCAGCTAAAGCATTTTATCCACCTGCATTTCTATGTTCTTACTGGTGAGAGAGAAAGTGATCTTTGGCTAAGAATATGATATTGTAATATCTGTAAATCGTAGCAACATCCTTAATGTTCTGTTTAGCCATCTTTACTTTCTCTCATTTTTTATTGTTGATTTTTTTTCATATATGCTATTGTAGATGTGCATATATGTATGCAGTAGCGTATTTAATTTTCAAAATTAACATAAATCTAAAACAAATCCACATTATCCTAAGAAATACATTCATATTGGATAAATTATCTAATTGCTCAATTTTTTATGAATATCTGTGCTTATATACTTTTTTAACACTGTTTAAAATGTTCTTTCAATGACGCGCGTAATGTTTAGAATTACACATTTTTTAAAATTGCCTTTTGTCCAATATGTTTAACATACAAGTGGAAAATAATTGATTCTTTTCTTTAATATCAAAATATATTGCAAATTAATCCTGTGATCTTACTTTTTTTTAGACTTGTAAAATACATTTAAATTTCTGTTTTATGTACATTTCTTGTCATCAGTTGAAATTTAACTTTGTTACATAGATATTATATAGATGTTTTCATTAAATGAACTACTTTAGATCACAAGGATTATGTTTGCATTTATAATATTTATGTTTATCTTTAACTATTCTTGTCTAAGAGACTAATGTATTTTTTCTTCTTTTGTATATTGGATTGGATTGTAACACAATGAATGAAAAACTCAAATCGACACGATCTTACTTCTTGGATGGATATAATACACGTTCGTGCTTGACGGTGGGATAAAATGGAATGCGTTTTGGATGGATTTTGTGTGGAGCATAAGTTATAAAAGGATTAAATGAGAATCAAAGTAATGAGACATTAAGGATACTTTCAAGAGGAATTTGAGGATCAGGAAAGGAATGAATTAAGGGTGCAGTGCATTTCATTCGAGGATTCACATTTAGCTGGATTTTCATCAGGAAACGTTGGCAAATCCATTACAAGGAGTCAAATCGATCGTCCATATTTTTTTTGTTTCGAATTATATTTAAATTGTTTGCTTGTGCCTAAAAGTGCTGTTATGTCGGTGAATGAAAAGGAAAAAATAATGTGAACTTTCAGCAGTTTCAACATTCATGTGCTTACAAGTTTTCTTAGATTGAGTGTTATGTTATTCATCAAGTTCTTGCTGGCAATACTGCTTTTTTAAATTTATTCATTATTTTGTGAACGGTCAAACTGGTAATGGAATGTCAACTTATCTTTTTTGCTTTAAACAAATTTATTAACAGGATATAATCATAACGTCATATCAAAGTATTTTTCGATCGAGATGTTAGCTGTCGGAATAATGAAGTAGTTTTCTTTTTTCTTCGTGATAATAAATCACGTATTTTGCCAGATATTCTTAAGTATTCAAAGAAATGAAAAATATTACTTGGATCGAAAAACTTTAAGTATAGGTGTATGTAGGATGTTTTGTACATATATAACAGTATAGGTATATTTGATTGGGACAGTCTTTCCGCGTTTACACAAGAAACATTTACGAGAAATAGTTGCTCTGATAAATTACTGCGTATGATGTTAATTTCGTTTTACTTATTTCTATCAGCAATTTTTTCTATTCTCATGATTTATATCAGCATCTCTTATTAATTGAAACTAAGTGAAACTTTTTTTATCTGTGCAACATATTTAATTCCAACATAATAAGCATCTTCGAAACTTAGTGTATGAAGAGGATTTGAAAAGACAATTTTTCTTCTTGACATGGACTGCATCCATAGATTTAGAGAAACTCAATAACCTGAAATTATATTTTACAACAAACATGGCTCAAGGACAGGACTTGGCATTAGGATTACTGGCAGGATAAATTAGTATACGTGGAGGATTTTTGGAATTGGATAATTTAAGTGAAAATATTGGACGGATTTTATTGAGAGAGGATGACTTGGATTTATTATATGAACACTGTCAGTATGAAGGATGGATTTGGATATCAAATGTTATCAATTGAAAGTGTCTCAGTATAGTGGTCTTCGCATCTCATAGGGTTCATGGAAATCTCCTAGATCACATATGATGGGATTTGGATCTGCATTTAGTGGAATCTGTGCAAGATTATCAGATTTCGTTGACATATGAGGATAACAAAAGTGATTTCTGTAAGGTATTTAAAGTAATTTCTATTTGAGATATCACTCGGATTCATTAGCGCGCATGCTCTTCTACAATATTCATTATAATTTTTTTCTTTGATTTGGAAAGTTCATATTGCTCGAAATAGAATTAACTTAGTATCATAGATTATTTGCTTTAAATCGGTATATTTGTAATTTTATTATTTTAATAATTATTTCTGTTCATATGCAATATTATTATCTGTTTTTACATAAGCACTAATTTTAATCATTATTTTAATGCTTTAATAAAAAATGTGCTTGTTAACATTTACTTTATATATGCATAACATTTACTTTACATTGCAAAAATCATGGAACTGACGATTGAAAATTATTGTGTATAAGAGTACATCTCATGAATATACAAATAGTATCGCAGTGATATTTCAGTTAAATTAATTTTATCATTATGTAGCAATCTTCTATTATAGTAAAAGGTTTAAAAATAATCCAATCATTGATAGATATCCATAAATTTGATGCAAACATACAGCTATCATATATTTGAAGCAGAATTAATATGCATGTATCTTTAGTAATTTGCAAGTTTTAAAAGTTTTACAAGTTTTAAATTGCAATTATTATACAAATAAACTCTTAGTAAAAGTTTCAGATAGTAAGGTAATCTGATAGCAGGTCTTTTTTTAAAGCTAATATTCTGAATGTTTCCTCTTGTGTCTTTAATTGAAACAATAGATCAATAATAAATTTACTCTTCTTATTTATACTTTCATATAATATAAAGTAGCTATCAATTACATATTGCACTATTTGTTTTAATGATTTTCCATCTATTAATAAAGTCTAATGAACATTCCATAAACTTTAATGATCCATATTCCTTTTTATGTATATGCAAAACAATATTAAAACAGCATCGTGAACGTTGACTTTCCAAATTCAATTGGGACTGCTGAGGAAACTGTTTGGTATTATACTGCATATAAATTGTGGAGATACATATTTAAACAAAAATTATTAACAAGGAACACGACGATCACGATAATCTCCTTTCTTTTTATTCCATTGTTATAATATTCCTCTAATTTTGAGGAATAGTATTCTAGGATATATAATTGAGTTAATTATATTCTTTTTATATGCTCTCATTGTAGCAGACTTCATAATTTATTTCATTTAATTTTAATAAGTAACACACACGTATATACAACACAAAATCTCTGCCCTTTTTCCTTTTTTCTCCAAGTTTATGTAAGTATCTGAATTGCCAAAAGAAAATTAAGTAAACCAAAATTATGAATCTCATAAATGCACAGTATCATACAGATGATAAAATTGTATATCTCTTCTATGCGTTCCATCTTAATTTTATTCAATAATTTTTCAAGCTATTTTATCAAAAGTACATGTATCTCATTTTTGGAGAACATTGCTAACGATGAACTTTTTCTATAAATAAATGTTTGTGACTATTGCTTTGGCATTCTAGAATCATGATCAAGCTTAAGATGACTTGCCTTTTGTAGAAAGTCTAATTGCTAGGAAATAAGCACGTGGAAAGTTGTGTACAATCACATATAACAATCCTAGATACATGACAATGGCAACAGTAAGGAAAAGATCAAAAACAGCTGGTTTTACACTGAAATGAAGTGAATAATTTAAATAAAACTAATGATCACTTTTTATATGTATATATACAATATGAATTTTTACCTGTATACATTTAGCACTGCTTTAGTAACATCATAAAATATAAACTCTGGGTCCTGTTTATCAGGACCATGAAGTGTGATTTTAACATCTCCAAGATATCGTGACATAGATTCTTTCAACGTAGCAATCAATATATTATTTTTATCAACTAATAATGGAGCAGCTCTTGGTTGAGATGCCAAGTACGTAAACCATAAAGATAATGATTCTTTAGATACCTCCTGTATAGAAAGAATATTAATTCTTATATATACATAATTTATAAATATTTACTTTTATCAATGAATAAATATATTTTATTTAGTTAAATAGAAGAAGAGCATACCAAAGATTCCGCAAATATATGGTTAGAGCTTAGATTGTAAATATGCCTTGCTAATGCCTCTGCAATCACCTGAGTGTGTTTATACAATCTATCGATTTGTCCTTCTTTCATTATATCCAAAATTGTATTTCTGGCAGGATCTTCATGGCTTTTCAATGTGGATAATGTTGCTGCTGGCAATCTTCTAATGCTAAATCTTTCGTGTTCCCAAGCTAATGTTTCTTCTGCAAGATTTATTTTTTTATGTACGCCTTCAACACGTACTGTATTCAAAGAATCTGCTACTGATTTCAATTCTTTATAAAACATTCCTCCAGAGGAATTTTCTTTTGGTGGTTTCGAGACATGCACATAGAGATTATTTGTTGCAGAAACTGTGTCAAGACATATAACATAGGCTGCATCCTGAAATGAATTGCATTCTAGTTGTGTATATTGTAAAAAATAATATAAATCGTCTATATGTCGACGTAAAAAAATATTACTTGAATAACAGATCCTTCAAGTCCATCCAATTGATCTTCCAACCACTTTTTACTACCTTGATAATTTAATTTTCCTGCTCCAGTAGCAATGAAAACAAGATTGTAGTGAGGTCTCGATCGTCCAGCGGAGAACAACGCAGAGAACAATCTAGCCAATTCTAATAACATCGCCACTCCAGATGCATTACTGTCTGCTCCAAAAGATAATTCCTATATATGAGTACAAAATGTAAATCTTATATAGCTATTTTATAATAATAAAAAAAATGATTTTAGATGATTTTAGAATAGCATAAATAAAATTGTATAAAACCAATTTCACTCACAGGTGCTACGCTCGCACTATCATAATGTGTAACTATAGCTATAGTAGGTAACTTTTCTTCTGCTCCAGTTCCTGTTAATTTTCCATGTAATATAGCCACTTTTGCATCATTTCTAACCATAGGTTGACCAGATGCAACAACTACTTGATAACCACTAGCAGAAATTGAATTAAATATAGCTTCTGCTGCAGAATGAGATTTTTCATCTGTCATAGATCCATCTGTAATATCATCTAAAATTCTTTGAAGATCTGGATGCCAAGTTGCAAAATAAACAGCAATTGGGGTTTCTGTGTCAGACAGCATAGCTTTTTCTAAATTCATAATATGCTAGAAACAAAAAGCTGCTTTGTTAAAGATATTCATATAAAAAGGAATTGTTATATACTTAATTAAAAATAATGTGATAAGAAATAGATAATAACTTCTTTCTCATCCAATGTTAACTCATTTAATTTCTCAGGTAAAATGATCACTAAAGCTCCAGCTTTGATCTTAATAGATTGAAACATACTGGGTGTAAGATCTAACGCTTTAGTAATAACACAATGTCTAGAAGTACTCCATCCAGTAAGCGATCTTGCTTCCAATGAAATGGAAGCACTTCTGCAGCCTATATAGAAATTATTAAGATTATTTTCATTATAGAAATATGAACTTCTTTCAGGATGGTGTTTAAGCTAAATTAGCTAATTTTTTACTGATAAATAAAAACTATCAATGATAAATAACGATATCAGTTACTTACAAAAAAATAACATAAGAACCTAAGACAAAAAGAATATAACAGTAATAATATAAAATACAGATATCTCTATTTTTATAATCATAATACATAATAGAAAAAGATATTTTATGTGAAGGTTAAAGATGTAATAATATGATATTTAAATATGTTACCAATAATTATTACCATGCGGTATTCCGTGTAAATCATGTTGATGCATACGATAGACTGGAAATTCATGTGATGCTGTTACAGGATTAACTGGAGAGATAATAATAAAAATTGGCAAGACTATTAATAAATAATATGGTAAATAGCCCCGACATAATTCAGCAAAACTATCACATTCTTCTAACCACATGGCGACACAGATTTTTTCCTTTTGAAACTTTACTATATATCTTATTTTTTTCACTTAGTTTCATTTATCTATCTTTGGTAGATGAACTCCATATAAAATCGGTAAAGATATGATCGCACACTTCTAGAAACAATCTTCTTTTATTTAATTAAATTTCAAAGTAAAATCCAGAGTAGCCAACAGATTACCGTACATATACTAGATAAATCCAAGAATTGTCGCTAGTGTCGTTGACTGTGAATACATGAAAATATATCCATTAGTAATGATTTTTGCGATATATAAATATTCGAATAATATATTTCTTAAAATTATTATCTGAAAAGAATTTATTATATGCTTTTATATGACGGTGGTGGTCGATGCAGATCGATGCTTGTCGATCGATAATTACTAAATAAAATAAAAATTAAATGCAGCCAATTAATACTTGTAATGGAATATATACAATGTAAAAAATTATATATATTACATCGAAAGTAATATCGATTGTCCAGGTCTCACCACGTGGAGGCTACTGCATGCAGAGACCCTCTTATTTATAACAAAATATTAAATATTCAAAAAGAAAACAAATTTAAAAGTATTAATTATTTTTTTGGCATTAAAATGTTACCACATCGTAGTAACCTTTTGATGAAATAACCTTTTATTGAAATTTTAATTTTGTTTAGAAGTTAAATACTCTAAAGTTTATTATTAAAGTTAATTATATATAAAGTTATTTATTTGAGATGTATTATTAAAATCATTTAATGTTTCGAAACAATTTCGTGATGTCATATCGAAGAATTTCTAGTTCTTTCATTTTTTACGTTATTTATTTTTCATAAGTTACTATGTGCTTCAATTTCAAAACAGTAATTCACTATTAAAAACGCGGGCAGATGAACGGAAGCATTATCAATTTCTTTTCATTTGTTTGTATGTTTTTTTGCGAATTAATTGTAATTGATTGTAATTCATAAAAATGTCACAAGTTCGTAGTTTTTTAAATGAAAGTATATCTCATATCGATGAAACTAAAAAAAAAACAAATCGTTCAAAAAAAATAAATAATATCGTGCCTCTTATGATATGTCATATAATTAATTTGAAAGATCAGTCAGACGAATTATCATTGTGGGGTTTACCTGTATCTATCATCACAATTGTGGGTATAGTACGTCATGCTGAACGAGATTCGACAAAAGTTATTTATGATATTGAAGATGAAACAGGTAAGTAAATCATATTTAGGTACATGAATTGATAATTTGAATATATGTTTATACACAGGGTGTCCTAGAATAAGAGGAAATTAGTTTAGCAGTGACCAACATATTTAAACAATAAAAAAAAATTCATATAAACATATGTTCTATTTAATTTTCTTCTTGAATTATAGCAAATATGATTTTTTACAAACTTTATCTGTTTATTTTCATAAGAGATGTTCAAAATGATCTGAATAGAAGCTTGCAGATATCTTATTCTCTTTGTTTATCCAGACATTGTTTGGATGTAGAGGATATTGTTAAATTCTTTCACATAAAATTTCAACAATGTTAGTTAGAAGGAATTGATTGACACTATATCCATCTAATGAAAGAATCATTGCTATAACATAAATATAACATTTGAAACATTTAATTCGAAAACAAAGGCAAATAAAAAATATGTTTATACGAACTTTTTTTATTGTTTTGATTTACTGAAGACATACCACAAATATTTCTTATTTATTATTTGACATCTTTTATATAATATATTATATATGTAAACATATATGTAACATATGTAAACATATATAATATATGTTTATATATGTGTATATATAATGTATATATATATATATATATATATATATATATATATATATATATATCTTTTTATAATATAGGCACCGTGACAGCATTAAGCTGGGTAGATTCTAATAGACAATTAGTCAATCCATTTTTATTAAAAGTCAATGTTTATGTTCGTGTATATGGCACAATTCGTTATTATAATGGTAAACAGCATATTTTGGTTATCAGTATTGTACCTATAGAAGATTTAAATGAATTAACTAATCACATACTTGAAGTCACATATATTACATTAAAAACTCAAGAAATGGCAGGAATAGATACAAAAGTATCAAAAGCTGAAAGAAATGTTGAAAGTAATACATGCAATAATATGGATCCAAACCAGTCTGCAATTTTTAACATTATTCTGGCTGGATGTGATACCGACTGTGGCATTGGAAGAGCAATAATTAAAGAATGTGCACCACATCATTTAAAATCACAAGTAGATACAATATTAGAATTTCTTATTAATGAAGGACATATCTATACTACACTTACAAATGATCACTTTAAAACTACATAAGTTTTACATGTATTTATATTGTATTATTTATAATTCTATTATATTACATAATTTCTTGTTTATGCAATTTACATAATTTTTATATAAAGTGTTACCATTTTCATATTTTTCAACGTTAATATTTTCTCTCATATATATATATATATATATATATATATATATATATATATATATATATATATATATATATATATATGTATGTATATATGTAAATATACACAAATATATAAAAAGTTCTATATATTTAATTTTCTTTCTGCAAATTATTAATATCAATAATATGATAAGAGTATGTATTAATTAATAATTATAAATTTTTTAAAAATAAATTTATATATAAACATACTATTTGTTAATAAAATCAATTTCTCATTTGCTCTCTTTCTCTCTCTTTCTCTCTCTCTCTCTCTCTCTCTCTCTCTCTCTCTCTTTACCTCTATCTCTATCTCTCTCTCTCTCTCTCTAAATATATGACACTATAATTTAAACAGAATATACGCCATTTTGAACAATAATACCAATCTTTTTCAATTTAATTTTGTATTACTAAAAGCTATAATATTTTTTTCTTACAGTTAATAATAAAAGAAAACTTAATATTATATATGCAAAAGACATTTTGCTATTTTAGTTTTTGTATTTATATTTTATTTATTAAATTAATCAAAAATATTTATATATGCTATATCGAACCAATGGAAAAGTCTGATTTAACTGTTCTTTCTGCGATTGGATGTATTTCTTGCATATTATCACATATTACGGTATTAATTTTCTTATTGGTTTGAGAACAGTGTCACAGAATTGGACTAATCTAAAGTTATTTTTTAATCCAAAATGAGTATTCATAAAATTTGAAAAATGGAAAGTCAGTACTAGAATTATTAACTAAATATATGTATATGAAATATGTAACGTACAATTTTTTATACAAAATATATAGATTCGTTTAGATTTATTTCGATATATCTTTTAGTAGGTCGATGTCGCCCTTAACTTTCAGTTAGACGGAGGAATTCATCGGTTTGTTGATTTAAAATTTCCGTAAAAAGTATCATGGCCTCTAAGACCCATCTGGATAGCACGGTTAATGAACGTCGCTTGCGACCTATTTATGGTAAATATATTTACATTATATAAATTTACAGTGTATGTCAAATATTAATATATATTAAAAAATAAAAATTTTCTATTCTGACCGGCAGAGAGGTTATGTAATAACCGACAAAATGATACATGTCTCTTTATATTTTAGATTCTTTAGACAATGGAAATAATAAACAAGCACTTCAGGAGGCGGATAAAGTACTTAGAAAACAGCCAGGTAATCAATGTGCTAGAGTTCTCAAAGCATTGGCCTTACTTCGCCTTGGTAAAGAAAATGAATGTCATGCTATAATGGATAAAGTTCGTTCTGAAATACCATGCGAAGATTCAACGTTACAAGCAATGAGTATTTGTTATAGAGAAATAAATCAACGTAAGTTTATGCTTATTATAGAATAGTAAACATTTCTTTATTTACTTATATTACTTACTTAGATTAAAAGATTGACAGTACAATCTTTATCTTTGTTTTTATAATATTAATATTTACAGCTAATAAAGTTAGTGAAGTATATGAGGCTGCAGCAAAGGCAGATCCAAATAATGAAGAACTTCTTACACATCTTTTTATGTCTTATGTTCGCTTGGGTGATTATAAAAAACAACAACAAACAGCATTTGCATTGTACAAATTAAAACCGAAAAATCCTTATTATTTTTGGGCTGTTATGAGTATAGTTATGCAAGCCGTACGTGCAGATAAGAAGTTAGCTAACGAAGTCATATTGCCTTTAGCAGAAAGAATGGTTTGTGAACTTAAAATACTTTAATATTTCTAATGATAGCTTTTATTGATTATTATTATCAGATTAAAATTCTTGAAATGTTGTGTTATATAAATAGGTATTAAAGTTCGTTAAACAAGGAAAAATAGAAGCTGAACAAGAAGTACAACTTTATTTAATGATATTAGAACTTCAGGGTAAGAGTGAAAAAATGTTGGAAGTTTTGTCTGGACCTTTGGCTTCTCATCTATCATCTGTTCCACAACGGAAAGCAGCACTATTGATGAAATTGGAACAATTCTCTGAAGCTGCAGATACATACAAACTTCTTATTAAGGGAAAGTAAGTAATATTTTCTTTTCTTTTTGTCAATTCTGAATTTGTGATTACTTACAATAAAGTATCAATGAATTTATGTACAATAAGATAAATTATAATATAGTTTTAAAAATTATATAAATGCAACTATTTCTTAAGTAGTGTTGACAACTGGGAATACTATCAAGATTATCTTTCTGCGGCATTGAAATTTCAAGAACCATCAGAATGCTTAAATTTTCTTAATGAAATCATATCCACGTCAGAACGGAAAGTGAGAGGACCATATCTTGCAAGATTTGAATTGTTAAAACGCATTGGAGAAAGTGATAATAATAATTTAATGGATTGTGTTGATTTCATGTGCCAATATTTTGAAAAATTCGGTGAAAAAAGTTGCATAGCTGGAGATTTACGATTATATTTACATTTATTAACACCTGCTGGCAAAGAACAATTACTTAATAAGGCAAATTCATTATCAATTTTTTAATTACTTCATTACTATTTGATGAGTAAATGTATTCTACACAATGAATAAATTTCATTTTGTAGATAACTGAAAATGTTGGAGTTTCACCAGATGGTTATCCAAGTACTGTAGAACAAATGCAACGACATATACATTTAGAACAATTACGGCGTATGTGTGGTTATCACCATTCTCCTTTAGCAGATATAAATGAAAGAAAATATTTAATAAGGAGATTATGTGACCTTTATGAGAAAGGAAATGAATTATGTCCAATGACAGATAGATTACCAACTGACTTTTGTCCTACAGATTCTTATGTACTTTTGGCCACATATTTATTGCATCAATTATGGTGTGAAACTAATGAAGCTTCTTTTCTTTATGGGTAATGCAATTATTGCTATTAGCAATAATTTATTTCAATATCAATTTGTATATATACTAATTATACACAAATGGAACTTGTATATATTAGAAGATATATATAATTTTAACTATAATGGATTTTGTAGGGCAATGAGCTTACTCGAACGTGGCCTTTTTTCAAGTCCTGCAAATTTTCATATAAAAATATTACTGGTACGCACATACCTAGAAGCTGGTTTAGTTGGTTCTGCTGATAATGCTTTTACATTACTCGATATAAAGCATATTCAGTTGGATTCACTGGGCTATCTACATGTACCTCTTCTTGCACCACTTGGGCATTTATCATTGGCTTCAACAACACTTGATCATTCTACAAAGTTCTTTATTGCTAATTATAAGGATGTATGTATTATAAAAAATAGTAGAGTTATTATCTTCATTTTTCACTCAACGGTATTCAAATATAAAAAAACTTATTTTAAGAATTTCAATAAAAAGACTACTCATACTTCTTGTTTTTATTGTAGAGTGCAGATTATTTAACATTCGCTTACAAATATGGAAGTTTTACAAAAATTCAAGAATTTATGGAATTGAGAGAACATCTGGAAAATTCTTTACATTTTGCTGTGACAACTATTGACAAAATGTTATTAGATTTGAGTTGTTGTGATAATTTTAAGTCTCTCTTTTCTGCTTTGACTAGTATGCATATTCAACCACATGAAGATAGAATCAGGTGGGATCAATTACGTGATAATCGTGATTTGGAGGTATATATCATGATTATTTATATTATGTACAGTATTAAAAATTTTTGCATTTCGTTTTCATAAAGTTTTTTGTGTATATGAAAATAGGTTGTACGTGAATGGGAACCTTTATCTGAAAATGGCGAAGATCCAAGAAAACGAGAAGAAACTTGTGTATGCATGTTAAGACTACTTGCAGCACGAAATTTAATTTTACGAATTCTAGCAGCAACAGCAGAGCCAAATCCTTCACTTCTTTTTTGTCTCTCAACAGATTTGCAACAATTAGATAATGATCTTATTCCTGAAATCCTTCAAAAGTTCAATATAGACGAGAAAAGAGATAAACCATATGGTGTATTAGTTCCTTTAGATGCAGTAGAAAGGTTACGCGAAGCTCATTATTCTGAACAATTGAAAACTATAGCGCGATTTGCAGAATTTTTAGGTCAATCTTTTTCTCTTTATAATGATTGTATAGAAATGCTCAAAAATAGTTTATGTTTACAACCACTATGTCTTCCTGAACACAACAATCCTATATCTTACAAAAACATTTTATTAAGAGTCTCTACGTGTAGTGAAACACTTGCAATAATTAGTGCAATGTGTATTTCATATATATCACGATTTCAACCTATAACATCGAATAGAAAGAATAAGAAAAATGAAAGTCATGAGGTAAGATGAAATGTATAAATATTGTATGATATATTAGCAATTTATCAAAATGATATATATTATTATTCATTAACTTATTAATCTTATTATAGAGTTGGCGAGAAATTGCTGTTTTTCTCACAGAAAAAGTGCGACATTTAGATGCAGCTTTAAAACAATTAGAGATGTATCCATTTCAAACAGGATTAGATGGTGAAGATAAAATATGTGCCATGATTATAAAGCAAGGACAAGCCAGTCTCGTACAAAGTTGCAAATCATTAAAATCACGTTCTCAATTGACATTAAAACTTTTGAGCAGCTTGAAAAGCTGAAATTACACAAAAACTTTGTACAAAGAATATTCTATCCATCCGTCAATCTACTGATCTTAAACATGATTTATTAAGCATGTAAATATTTCTTAACTTTAAGCAATTTTAATAAAGAACTGAGTTGTTTAAATTGTTTAGATAATTGTTTTTCTATCTATATAAATTTTTTTTTCTCATAGAAGATTTTCAGCAGGAGATATAAATATAAATTGATTGGTTATTTGCATTTCCATAATAGGTAAGATTTGTATTAAACTAAAAGATAAAGTTTATTATTGAAAGGTAAATGTATTAAATATTTCATTTGAACAAAATTAACAGTTTTATTTATAATTATTTTATCGATGGAGTTTGTCCATTAGGGAACGTTACAAACAACGACACCTAGCTTTGAAGAAACTACACAGTTTTTACTTCATTTGATTTCATTGACTTCGTGTCACGTCAAAAACAGGTTTTTACGATTTGTTATAATGTCTGAGGAACACGAACAGATTTTAACAGCTATGAAAGAATTATCCAAAAACGATAAATATTCTATTCTACTTCCTACATATAATGAAGTTGAAAATTTACCGATTATAGTATGGCTAATTGTAAAATATATGGACGAGAGGTAACTACACAGAAGAGATAACCTCAGTGGGTGACATATATCAAGTGATTATAATTTAATTGAACCGCATAAATAATTATGTATTCTATGATTTGTAATAATTTCAGTAAGTTTGCATATGAAATTATTATAATAGACGATGGTTCACCAGATGGTACTTTAGATATAGCAAAAAAGTTACAAAAACTCTATGGGGAAGATAAAATAATTTTGAAGCCAAGGGAGAAAAAACTTGGACTAGGAACAGCTTACATGCATGGAATTAAATATGCGACAGGAAACTTTATTGTTTTAATGGATGCAGATCTTTCTCATCATGTAATTATTATGTGCTTACATAATGATTTATGAATTAGAAATTTTTACTTTTCTATTTAATATATCTTTCCGTTTCATTAATAAATGATTAATTATTATTTTGTATTTAAGCCGAAGTATATTCCAAAAATGATAGAACTCCAAAAATATCAAGATTTGGATATCGTTAGTGGAACTAGATATGCTGGAGGAGGTGGTGTTCATGGTTGGGATTTTAAAAGAAAATTGATAAGTAGAGGTGCTAATTTTCTAACTCAACTTTTACTGAGACCTGGTGCGAGTGATCTTACAGGGAGCTTTAGGTAACATTTAATTTTTTTATATATATTATATAATCTTGTTATACATATATTTTTTTTTTTTCATTACAGGCTTTATAAAAAAGATGTATTAGAACAACTTATTAAATCGTGTGTATCAAAAGGATATGTATTTCAAATGGAGATGATAGTAAGAGCACGACAATTTAATTATACAATAGGTGAAGTTCCTATTGCATTTATTGACCGAGTATATGGTGAATCTAAACTGGGTGGTTCTGAAATTTTCCAATTTGCAAGAGGTCTTCTGTATCTATTTGCTACCACATAAAAAAATTTTACATCTAAATTAAAAAATATAACAGCATTTCTTTGATTTGAATTTTATATTAAGATAATAAAATTTGTGTATATTAAAATGGCTATAAAATGGAATATTTATATATGTATATATAAATAAAGAATTATAAATTTGTATTTTATATGATAAAATTTTTATATATCTTTATGCGCGTGGTTTCTTTGATAATAAAAATAAAATAATTTAAACAAAGTAAGTATTTTGAAAAGTATATGTAATTTATATATAATCATTACATTTTTAAGAGACAGCTTATGAGTAAAATTAAGTGCATGTATTAATTAATATTAATGAGTTTTATTAATTAATACGCTAGCTAATGTTACAAATTAATTAACAAGTGGTTTGTTTAAGTAAATATCAGTACTTCGAAGCACGTGCTTACTCACGTGGTCTTGAATGATAGACGCAGAGCACGTATAACGATTCGCGCGGTTTTATCCACCCTCGCCGCACCCTGTGACGTCACGCAGCCTCCGTTTATTGATCCATTACGATATTACAGTCTATATTTTGACACAAGTATAAAGGAAGAAGATATTGCGAATGCAGATTTTTCTTAACGATTAAATATTTTACATCTTTAAGAGAATCAAGACAACATCGATATCTTCTTACATTTTTCTATAATGACAAAGTGTATCTAATGAAATATACCTGGAATTCATACTCTCTATAATCTCGCAAAGTGCAAAATACTTTAAATCTTTCAAAGAAGAATAATTTTCTTATTAGTAATAATAAAAAAAAAATAAAAAAATAAAATAAAATTAAGAAAAAAATATTAAGTAAATATTAAGTTTTACAAATATTTCTTAATATTTGTTTTATCATGATATTATAATAATTTCATCGATGAAACAAATAAACAATATAACAATACCACAATGTTGTAATAACAGATACACGTGTACTTGTTCCATATAAAAAATCGATAAAATTTCCGGTAAATTTTTTTTTTTTTCTTAATATTGTATAATTTACGAAAAGAACGATTGATTAAATATATTCAAACTGAATGAAATATGGGTTTTTCGTCGAACGACAAGAAGAACACAGGGCAAGTCAGTTAGTTCTGTCGCATGCTTCGCCGCGACCAGACGTTGTAGTTATTCCGCCAACGCGCCGGGGTGAAACTTGCAAGCTCCAATTCTATCGAGCTTTCAGATGGCTGTGCCTTTTAAATTTTGACCTATCTTTTTATCTCTTTCTTTATTATTTTATAATTTACTTTGATTTCTTCCGTCGTCGTAGTTGCCGTTCATTATTTCGCATAGAAAAAGAGATTTCGTCAAGTATGCCGAGGAAAATAGGATTCAACGTCGTTTACGCCACGAGTAAGCAAAAATTAATTAATTGTATAAATGAGATTTATAACCTAATAATCAATATTAAAAGTATTGTTCGTCGGTATTCAATCATTCGTTTATTCATCCAAATTCAAAGGGGTTTCGCGGAGGCATGAGGTTTACACGGTTGCGTGTATTTAGGCGCATTGATTTTCTTTTAGATTGCGCTATTAAAATTTCGTTCATTTGCATCCTTTTTAAATGTCACGAACAAAATACAATTATACACTTTGAAAGGAATCTTTGTTGTTTTCTTTTTTCTTCTTTTTTTTGATGCTTCGATTTGACAAAATATCTTAATCATAGAATTTCAAATCAACTGGTTCTTTCTGTTATTTATTAAGAGACATGATAATTCTTGTACCTTAGCGTCGCGTGACACTAGTTGACGTTTATTTTGTAAATTGTCGGAAGGATGTAATTTGACATGCAACATTAACGAACATACGATGAATCGTGATTTCTAAAGTTAATAAAAAGATCTATGTATTCTATCGTTAGGGATTGCGTCTAATCCTAAAAATATATAAATAACGTCTCATATGCTACACGTGTACAAGTTTTATGGAAATTACATAAGAAATTTTTCATGGAACATTTCGAAACGTTATTTCTTTTCTTTCTTTTTTCTTCTTTTCTTTATACAGGCGAAGAGGATAGACATTCTTCTTTAGAATTAAATATACATGGACCGACAGTACGAGGCTGGCAAAGTGCAAGAAAGTGTACGTATCCTCAAGAACTTATATTGCGTCTTCATGGACCTACGAAACTCACCAGGATACAAGTCCTCGCACATCAATATCTTATACGTAAGTTAAATTTTTGTTACTTTTTTATTTTTTACACTTATTAAAGAATAAATAAATAAATAAATAAATAAATAAATAAATAAATAAATAAATAAATAAATAAATAAATAAATAAATAAATAAATAAATAAATAAATAAATAAATAAATAAATAAATAAATAAATAAATAAATAAATAAATAAATAAATAAATAAATAAATAAATAAATAAATAAATAAATAAATAAATAAATAAATAAATAAATAAATAAATAAATAAATAAATAAATAAATAAATAAATAAATAAATAAATAAATAAATAAATAAATAAATAAATAAATAAATAAATAAATAAATAAATAAATAAATAAATAAATAAATAAATAAATAAATAAATAAATAAATAAATAAATAAATAAATAAATAAATAAATAAATAAATAAATAAATAAATAAATAAATAAATAAATAAATAAATAAATAAATAAATAAATAAATAAATAAATAAATAAATAAATAAATAAATAAATAAATAAATAAATAAATAAATAAATAAATAAATAAATAAATAAATAAATAAATAAATAAATAAATAAATAAATAAATATATATATATGTTCATATATTATATGTATATATATATGTTCATTTATTATATATATATATATATATATATATATATATATATAAATCTTTTATATTGAAAAAAATATTATTATTGTTAATTTTGTTATTTGTCAATCAAATTATTAATAGAATTCAATTTCTTTTTCTTTTTTTTCAAAACGAAAGAAAATGTTTCCTTTGTATCGAAAAACATTATTGTTATTCGGCTTCTTCTCTGAAAAGCAATTTGAGTAGAGTGAAAATCGAATTAATGCCGTGCTTAATCCGACTTTCCGAGGCTACGTCCTATCGTTATCTCTTCTTCATCCTTTTCTCGTTATACAAATGGAAGTGGAAATGGTACGTCGACAAAAGAGATTTTGTAGAGCACTAGATTAGTCTTTAGACCATCAATGTCAGCCTATAAAGTTTAAAGGTTTCGTTTAATACAAGTTATTCGATTTTCAAACGATAATTCTAATCAATGTCACGATGAAGTTATCTATAAGAAGATGTAATTGAATGAGAAAAAATCAAAAAGAGAAATATATATATATATACTATATTACAGCGGAAAAGTTGGAAATTTGGACGACGAAAGAAGAAAATGCTTCCGTTACGTCGGAATTCATTTATTTAGGGTACATTACCTTATCCGACAATGCCTCTACTCTTTATAAAAGTAGAGAGCTTAAAAGCGTTGCACTTCCAGAAACAGAAGCGGTATCGCTCAAGCTCAGGCTTCACAAATCGCACAGCAATGCGCACAATATCCATGATCAGGTATATATTTGAATTTAATTGGAAATGAATTTCACTAATATCTAATATTTAATAAAAATAATCATTAGTACATAGTCAAAATTGTAACTTTAGAATATTCGTTTAGGTTGGTCTAATCGCGATCAATATTCTCGGAGAACCTTATGGTCACGAATTAAGTGGTCAAGGAGATGCACCATATAATCCTCATTACACATCTCCTTACGATGATTTAGCATTTGAAATGTATGTTGATCGTGAAGTGGCGAAAATTATTAGACAGATGGAAGCAAAAAAGTTACAGGCCGTTGAAGGTAATAATTTTCTGAATCGAATATTTAACTAATCGTCTTTATAATATCCCTTTCTTACGGATTTTATTCAACCTTTTAGAGGAAAGGTTCGAGTACGCATCGAAGCTCAAAGTAGCAATGGAAAATTTAAGAAAAGCCGGAGAACGTCTTGGAAAGTACGAATTGGAAAAGAAATATGCTATAGCTTTGGAAGATTATGACAAAGCAAAAGCGAAAAAAGCACAGGCGCAACAGTATAGGCAACAAGTTTATCAAAGTTTGGAGGTCGAAGATTTACTTGAAATTCATGGGGTAAGTTTGCTTCGCATAATCAACAAGAGATAATTGATAGAAAAAAGAAAAAAAGAAGTATCCGAGTTAAATGAAACAAACAATTATTTTTCTTTTTTCATTAATTTTTATAGCCATTAGAAAAGAATAATTTATCGTCATTGGAAGGAAAAGAACCGATTACCGTGGATACTTGTACTTCGAACGTAGCTAACGTTGCGGAAGATATTACGTCTCCTCCGAGATTAGTCGTTCCACCTAATCGCGATGGAGCTTTATCACCTACAGGCCCAGCTCATCAACCACCTGTATCACCATTACATCAAAAACCAAGTAGCCCTGGTATAATATAATTTTTCTATACTCTAAAAGTAGAAAAAGAAAAGAAAAAAGAAATTAATTAAATTCATAATTTAACAAAAATTGCAAATTGTGCTTAAACATACGAATAAATATTTGTTTTTATTTTTTAGAAGTTACCGATAGTCCTACAAATGGTATACTCGAAAGGCAGAATAATTGTAATAAAGGATCATTAAGAAGAAAAACCAAGTCTGCGGGACCTGCGCTACGTTCCAGTTACGAGGCTTACGAGGAAAGAACTATACCAGCTTTAAGGCAGTAAGTAAATCTAATCTTTTGTATTGATTATATAAAAGCATAATGCATTTTTTATATTTTTTCAGTGTGTTAATTATATAATGTGTTCTAGTTCGCATACAAATGAATTCACGAGAGAATGCCATATGGACAGCACAGAAACAAAAGCTGCATCTAAACTTAATGATAGAGAAAAGAAACAAGCTGCATTACCTATAACTGTATTTGGAATGGAGATGGTATTAAATATTTTCATTATTAATTTTTAGATATACAATCACAAAAAAAAATATTCCAATTACTATTAAATGATATATTCAGGTGGAAAAGTTCTATTCAAAACAATTTACTGATAAAGAAGAAGGATTAATGCAGTTAAAAGAAGAACTAAAAACTTTCGATCCAGAAGTATCAAAACATTCTGCAAATAAAACTGCTAGAGCTACAATTTTGTTATTACATAGAGCTTTAAGAGACAAAGTCTTTAGTGTTTATAGCTTAGCTGCGCAATTAATTAGAATTTTTTTTGCTGAATTTGCAGCAGATAGGTAAAATATATATAATATATATCATCCATTTATTTCATCTATTAGAAACACCGATATTAAAAAGAATGTTTTTTAGGGTATCATCGACTGAAATTTCAAGAAGTGTAGAACGTTTACTTCCAGAACTTCTGACAAAATCAGGAGACACTACTCCAAGAATTCATAATATGGCAGTGCACACAATTCTTAGTATGGCAGATTGTAAATGCGTCAGAGAATTGCACATAATTCCAGTTCATTTAACAAGACCAGTCAGTAGTAGTACGCATCAAAGACTGGCATTAAGCAGACTAGAAATGGTAGAACAATTGATATTAAATCATGGAATATCAACAGATAAACAAAGGTGATATACTGTATTTCATTTTACTATATACTTTTCCATTATATCAAATTAATCGTTGAGGAAAATTGGGCCTCTGTTATCAATAATAATTATTTATTCGATCTACAGAGGTCCTTCCTCAAAATTAATCTGAATCATTAAAATACAATTACTCTGATAAGACATTGCAATTGTTGCAGTGGTTTGACATGTCGGACATTATCTGAACTGGGTTCTTCAGGGTTGCATCATCCTGCAGAAGCAGTACGAAAAGTTTCAGAAAGAATTTTAGTTTTAGTATATAAAGTTAATCCTAGATTGGTTCGTAAACAGTTACCTCCTGATGATGATATTACCAGAAGAAATTTACTGTATCGTCAACTCTTTCATGAGTTCGATTTGATAGATCTTCAGGTATATGATTTTATAATTAGAATACAAAAAAATGTATATAATATTCGTATTAATTAATTATAGAGAAAAAAAGAAGCCGAAAGTGGAACTAAAGCTACAACGACTCCAACGCGCACAAAATCAACAGAAAACAATGTAACAGAATCAACAAAATCTCCTCAAAGAACAAGTCCAGTTGTTAGTACGGGTAGTTCAACGAGTATTACGTCCCCGTCCGAAAATAGTGCTGATCATAAAGGAGATAAGTAAGAATTATTTGTTAAAATACTTATAATTTGTACAAATGTATATAGAGTTTATTTATAGAAATAATTTTTATGTATTATTCCAGAATGTGTATATTTTGTTTATCCAAAGGACAAGTATATTCCGAAGAAGGTCTAAATATACATTATTGGAGAAGCTGTCCAATGTTAACAAGATGCGAAGCATGTAAACAAGTTGTTGAAATTTCTTATTTGAATTCACATTTATTAAGTAATTATCTATTCATCTACGAATTTTATACAATAAGAAAAAATCTAAACAATCTGATATTTATATATTTCTTTATTTTCATAGATGAATGTGATATGAGGCGCAATTATATAAAATGCGATACTTGTAAGCAAGCTGTATATGAATGTTCTTTTGATGAACATAGAAAAGAAAAGACATGCTCAAGTATGGCTAAGTCTAAAAAAACATCCGAAAACAAAACGATAAAATTAAAATAACAAATTTTTATTTCAGAACCTACTGAAGGCCATGAACATTGTCCACTCTGTCATGGACTGGTTAATCAAAATAAATGGAGAGAACACTTAATGGGAGATCAGCCATGTAAAAACAATCCACGAAACAAAATTGGAAAATCTTGTAAGCTAGACTTACAAAATTATTTTAATATTAAATATTTATAAATATCTATTGGTAAAATTGATTATTAAAATTATTCTATTTTATAGGTTCCAGATCACCATCTAATACACAAAATCTTGGTGGAAAGTTAACTTCACCGACTGGAAAAGATTACTAGCATTAGCCATCCAATTTAAATTTGTTATAGTCCAACAAATTGTAGAAAATTTTTATAATTTCGTTTATTTTTTATCGTAGTTTATATATATTTGTTATAACTTGTCCAACGTTTTTTATATTTATACTTATATTTAACTCGTTTTCTAGCTGAACCCGTCCTTTTCTCGTAAGTAAAAACATTTAGTTTAAAAAGATCGTTAACTACACGTGACATAATCTTCAATCTTTGAAAACTAAAATTCTATTATGGAATAAGATGGAAAACGAACAAGGTGATATTTAATATAATTAAAGGGTAAAAATTAGTCAAGTATAGACAAGTTTACATTTTTTGCAAGTATAAGATAAATACTCCAGATGATTGAATTTATCTAACAATATAATATCAATCGTTATGGCATTAGCCACCTCAGAATTCATGATTCCTCTGTATCCGGCCAATATTTATAACATGTTTGTACAATATCCTTTAATAACAAAATCTTACTAGGTCCATGACCAAATAATAATAATAGTTCAAAAACATTAATTCAGAAGGGTATTTCTTGCTCAAATATCATAAAATAAGATATGTAATTTCATAAAAGTAATTATTTCTCAAAACATAGATAGTAAATACATTTCCCATTATTATAAATGTCTCGACTTTTATCCAATTTTTTTTTGTTATGAATCTATATTATTTGACATTCCTTTATGTGTTTATTTCTATTTTAATAATGTAAAACTTGTATAAAGTTTATAGTAAAGTATACATATATAGGTATTTTATTTGTATATAACAAATATATATGCATATGTGGTAAAGAACGAACATCCACTGCTCTAAGGAACATTAAGTTGGTATAAAATTATTACTAACAATTACGCGGGATAACTGCTAGTAATAAAAATTATTTGAATTTTTTTTATAAAGAATCACCATTTTCACTGATTTTTTCTTCAGTTACGGTTTCCTCACTTACCGATTCTTCATTATTAATTTCGTCTGTTGACAAAGTGCGGTTTTCTTTGAATTTATTTTTTTCTAAAAAATATATATAAAAAATGATAGTTATTTATACAATTTAAATCATATATTTTGTATATATCATTATAGAATTCAGGCTACATACCAAACATTGAACAGTCAGCTCCTAATAAACGTAAATAATGAATCGCATCATGAATAGGCACATAAGCTCTAAGGGACATAGTACCTCTCCAACCTACTAACTGTAATTTTAATGGATACAGCTTATCAGTTTTTTCTTCTTCGTATAAAAGTATACAACTACCAGTTGCTGAAAGTTAAGATTATTTACTAAGGATAAAATTTAATAGTTTATACATACATTTTATTAATTATATTAATTAATATTAATATATAATATTAAATAAATAATACCAAAGTCTTTAAGAAGTTCTTGAGTGACTGGACTCAATTTGATAATTTCAGGTGGTGTACGCGGTTCATTGTTTTGCAAAAGCATGATTAAGTCTTCTTTCATTACTTTAAGCTTTCTGCCTTTGCCAATATAGTGAAAAATACTTTGCATTCCTTCCTGGGCAAGTCTGAAGGCACATTTCATGTTTTTATTATCGCAACGTACAAAAGTCTTAACACCTGTATTAATCATTTTGACTTTATTTTCATTCGATATAACAATATCACGGATTGCCGGTGACGTGAAATAAATGTTTTTCTTTTTTCCTTCGTGACATCTGACTAATAAACATCGTGGATCCAAATCATCAGATATGTCATAAAATTCTCTAATAAATTTAGGGAAAGATCAGTATTTTGTATACTACAATACGAAAATTATAATACAATATATTAAATCTTACTTAATTGATAACCATACATCTTCTTTATCATCTTTAAAGAAAACAAACGGATCTTCTCTATATCCAACAACTCTTTTACGTTTTCTTTGAGGTTCTTGCCATTTCTTTTCACCTTCCAATGATCTTTTTTTATCACCTGAATTATTTTCTGTTTCCTCGTGTTCTGCTTCCTCTTCAAGACTTAGTTCATCCTTTTTACTATCAATGTTTGTATTCTCTATGTTCTGATTAAATACACTTGATTCATTTTCCCATGGTAAAGGTTTTACTTTTTCAAGTACAGCAACAAAAAAGCCTCCTGTATCTTGATGATGTGGTAATATTCTCATACTATATAATTTAAAAATATAAATTATATCGTTTATACTAAATAAATTATTTAAAGAAAAGTAACAAATCAAATAATTCTAATTTACCAACGTTCAAGATGAAATTTTGAACTATCTTCTTTACTTGGTGGAAACATTTTCGGTCTGATCTGCGTTTGCCATTGCTGAGGTACATCCTCCCATGAATTATAATATTGTAAATTTTTAGAAGCCGGTAACCAATGTGTTACACCTAAAACATTCCTTTATTAAAATTTTCTTTAAATTACATAAATATGTATATGATTTTGAAAATTAAAAATACTGACCAGGATCACATATTAATCCTGGTACTAAATCTCTACAATCCACTAGTTGAACAGAGTCCTGTGTTTCAATGAGAACTCTGTGAAGAACTGCTTCATTCTCAACAGGATTTAATGAACATGTAGAATATACCATCCTACCTCCAACTGCTAATAATTCTAATCCTCTCTTTGCTATTCTGTATTGAATTCTTTAAAAAAACCAATTTAAGTTATGAATTATAACTTTTATGATCATATTAACACAACTATGATATTTACCCATGAAGATTATCACCATTTGCTGCATTCCACTTACACCAAATATCTGGATTCTTTCTCATTGTACCATCACCGCTACATGGTACATCAGCAAGTATTCTATCAAATCTATTTAAAGTAATGTTTGCATTAATACATGAATAATAGAAGAATACATTAATACATGAATTATACTAACTTCAAAGTGTCTTTAGTACCATCTGCCTGAGTTACACTAAAGTTTGGCATGATCGATGAATCATGATTCGTGATGAGAATATTAGGACTATTCAATCTTTTAGCTTGATGTACAAGCATATAACAACGATTATTATCAAGATCATTCGCTATCACAAAACCTTCTGTTGACAAGTAAATTGATTAGTATATGCAAGTTGTATTTCTTTTGCATATAAATAAATATATTAAATATAACGAATTTATACCTGGAGGTATATTACCCTCATTAGCGTGTATCATTTCTATCAACTGTGCTGTTTTTGATCCTGGTGCAGCACACATGTCTAGCACCTACAAAAAATAATATATATTAATATATATATAATCAACATCATAATTAAGGAAATAACTCACGATTTATATATTTACCTTATGTCCAGGTTTTACATCCAAAACTAAAGGTGGTACCATACTAACTACTTCTTGTCTACTAATACTACCACTATTTGTCTCTGCAATTAAAAAATTATGTAACCTGAAATATGCTTCAGATCTACGAATATCTTTTCTTGTTAATTGTAACTGCCATGCTAATTCTTCTGGATAAAATGGTAAACAATGTAATATTGTTTTCTTGTCAGTATCTTCTTCGCCATCTTCTAAATTAGTATTTAAAATTTCTTTAAAAAAGTCACTCTTTATAATGTCTAATAAAACTTTTGCCTCGGATTTCGAGCCAGTAATACGAAATGCTACAGGTAGATTTTTCCTCATCGTAGTAATAAATTCATCCCATTTCTCTTCAGGGATTATATTTTGTGTTTTATAATAATTTTCAAAATCCTTATTTTCTCTGATTATATCAGCATAACTTCTGTGTGGTGTATTATCCCATTCGTTTTTCTTCTATATAAATTTCAAAGAAAAATTAAGAAAAATATATTAATAAATAAAACAGAAGAAAAAATAACAAATTATTAAAATAGAGAGAATAACCCTAAATCGTTGCTGGTATATACAATAATAAATAATAAATTCTTACTTGTTGTTTTTCACGCCGTTTCTCGGCAAAATTTTTTTTTGGTTTATGTTTCCGTCCTTTACCCATTATTATTTATAAAACGTATTTAAAATCTCTTTTTAAAATAAACACGTGCCACTATATCACCAACAAACCACTTTATTCGTCAAATTGACAATTATAGATGGCGCCCTTATATACATACAGAAAGCCCGCGCTATTAAAAATGATTCAAAATAAAAATTTGTAATAAAATGAATGTATATGTTTGCATGTTAATATATTTATTTACTTAACCCCTTACTCTATAATATCATATGAGACTCGTGGTATGTATATCGGGTTAAACATTTGAAACACGAGTGAAACCTGTTAGTTCAATTTTTACAGACAAGAGCGATTTTGTTGCTTTTATAGTACGCGCTGTTACGATTTAAATTAAGTGTAAAGAATTAACTGCATATTTAAATTGTTATTACCGACTGAGTTACTTACTTGTTAAATAAATATTCATTACCTTTGATCGAGTCATCCAGTTGGTAAAATAGAAATTTTCTTTCAACTAGTTCACATGTTAAGTATGTAGCTTTCCCCGAATTTATTGACATTATTGACAAAACTTAATCTGTTAACTGTATTTGATAAATATATTCATCATGAATAGATGGAAATATTTTGTGCTATAACGACTGTACTCGTCATGCAAAAAGAAAAATTATCTTTTACTATTTAAATTAAAATTGTAATGGAAACTAAAAAATATACATGAAAAAATATACACGAGTATAAATTAAATAAAAGTTGATAAATTAATCTTCATCATTAGTTGTATCGATAACTGTATCAGTAAAATCAAATAAATATGTTAATATTTCAAACGATTTAATAATTTTTGGCCTATAATACTCTTGTCAAAAATGATATATAAATGCAGTTATATGTGAACAACGGCAAGGCAATAGATTGCTATTCGTATGTAAATCGTTGTATAGCTATGTATGTTTATATAATATTGTGTCAATATAATATTGATATGATTTTCGTCTAATGCGTCTTAAGAGGATCATCATTTTTATAATATTATTATCTGTTGTAAAATATTCGACATTTAGAGCGTTTTCAATGTTCATTAATTCCGCAAGATAATATATCGCTTGTGACAATTGGTATGTATTTGTGAATAATAGTTTTAGATCATTACCGGTAAATACAGGAAATTCATTAAACAGCAGAAGGTCATTATCATAAGAAGTATTTTACAGCAACCAAATCCCAATATTTGATCTTATTTGATCCTATATAATCCTTTTCGATTTTATTTGGTCTTCTTCGATCTTATTTTATTCTATACGGTATTATTCGAGCCTATTCAATCTTACTTGATCGTGTTCCTACTCGATCCTTTTTTGGAAAAAAAATTCTCATTTGAGAAGTTGATGCAAAATTATAAATATTCGATTACGATAATTTATTATTTTAATCTTGTTTATATAATGCACAATTTTAAATGCAAGATCATTTTCCATAAAATACATCTAATGTTAAAATTATATTAATTCAAATATTTTATTAGGTTTATATATAAGAAATATTTGTTAAGGCATTTCGTAAATTTTTATTAAAATAATTGTACATAATTATAATTTAATAATATTTGACTAAATTATTATAACAATTTATTTTATTTAAGTAGACTAATATAATCAAATTGTTTTTCACAGATGTATCTTAAATAAACACGTACTTCTAAAATTTCAGATTATCGCATTTTAGGTAATTTTTTTTTTAGAATCATATATACAAAATTTTAATAAGGCTTTTTTATATTATTACAAAACAAGACGTTGGTAAGATAAACCCTCAGATTCCGGTGATTCCATTCTATTCCTTAAGTGTTCCAATGTGTTTGCTAAATGTTTTTGAATTTGTTCTGTTTCTTCACTAACTTCCAAATTAGGAAGTTCTTCCCTAATTTTTGCGATCACTTGATTTAAAATTTGTATCGTAACCTGCAGCAAATAATCATATTATATTTCATACGTGTTATTACATAATTGTTTTAATGATTAATTATCACCTTACCGCAGTATTTCCTTTTTCATAAAAATAGATATAATGATTCAACAATTCTACATATAATTGTACTTGTACAGAAGTATCCATACATTGACTTGCTATTCTTATTCCTTTTTTTAAACAATCCAAAACTTTATTTGCATCATGCATCTAAAATTATGTCAATTTTAGTTATATAGACATAAAATAACTATTTTAATATATTTTCAAACGTAAATGTTTACTTCTTTTCCATCTGTAGCTAAAGATTTTCCAGACCAAAATATGTGTGAACATGTAGCAACACCTCTGCATTGATCTGGTTTTCGTAATAATTTACTAGCATATAAAGCACATTGGTTTCTCACTGGTTCTGCATTTTCCTCACTAAAACAACTCATCTGTTCAAACGTAGCAATAATTAATGTGATAGCTGCAAGTTGAGCTTTTGAGTCACTAATTTCATCTTCATATATTGAAAATGCTTGACTCATAAATTCATAAGCAACCATTTCAAAGTTATTAAAACGAATTTCTCCTATAGCAATAGCTCCTTGAAGAAACAACCTTAGCGGTAACTCTGCTAATTCAGCTTTCATTAATGCAGTTATAGTTGTATGACAAAATTGAAAAATTTTTTGACACTTTTTTTGCCACATATCATCCTGAAAGATACAAGTTTAATTTATTTACATGTCTTTTTTTATTTCAAAAAAATCTACATACCTGATCTTTTAATCCTTTATATGTAAAAGCTAATTGATACGCCTGAAAAATAATGGGTGGAAGTGTATACTTTATTCTTCGATTGCCACCAGCACTAAAGTGTTTTCTGGCAGCACTCAATATCATATATTGTTGATCGGCAGTATCAGATTTAAAATGATGAATTAATCGACCAAGAAGTCCTTGTTCCTCTGCAAAATCTTCAGGATCTTCTTCTATACTAGGCTGATCAGATTGGTCTTGAACTAATGGTGATACCATTGACAAAATAGCATCCACTTGTTCTTGAGTTGGTATCAAAGTTTCATTTTCTAGTATATTTGTTATTATATAAATAGCTAATAATTTTCTACCCTCATAATCAAAATATTCTAATAAAGGTGCATAATGTTCCAATTTTAGGACAGTCAAAATATTTTTGTAATTATCTACAGGAATTTTCATTAACCTAACTAATTCTCTTGATACAGCACTATTGTACTCCAACCTAAATAAAAATTAAGTTTTAGTGTATTTACCTTATCTGTAATTAATGAAAAAAAAAATAGTTATTACTGCTTATCTTATTATCATACATACTTATCTACATTTTGTTTTTGGAATATTTGTACAGTAGTTAACAAAACTTTGTCAACATAATCTACCCTGTCTGGATAGCACTTATGTGCTAAATTAATGAGAGCTACTTGAAGAGAAACTATATCTTCAGACGGCATATCTTGTCTAGTCTAAAAGCATAAAATATTATTTAAATTAATAAATATGGCAATAAACATTTTTAAATAATTTATCTTTTCAATCATTCTCAGACTTAAACTTAATGAGTAAGGAAGCTGTGTGAAATATACATAATCATGTAAATATCAATAGTTACATAAGAACTATCATCACTGAATAATTTTGTACTATAAAAACTACAAAGTTATTTTCTATCTATAAATTATTTGTACCTGTATAATAGTTGCTATTTGATCACTAAATACATCAAATAGTTTAACATCCTGTGGAATTCCTGGAACTTGATTAGGACTTCCTGGTCCTCCTACACCATCAGATCTCTGACTGAATGCTGCAAGTCTATCTATTAGAGAAATTATTATATTTTTCACATTTACTCCATTCTGTAATTCTGCACAAGATTTTAGGAATGCATTTAGTGTCTGTAGATGAAATTCTTCTGGAAATACCTATATATAATTTTAAACAATTTTATTATTTATATATTAAGGATATATTTAATTACTTTTTATTTAGAATTATTTAGTCATACCTGTATAATACACTCCATGAGATATTCTTGAGCAATTGCATCTCTACAACTTACCACTTGTTCTAAAATACCTGGTAATACTAACTGAAACAAATATTTAGTAAAAATAATATTTACAAAATATATTTAATGTGAGATTCAATTTTAAACAATTTACCTTTTTATACTTATCTAATGTAACAGATTCTAATTGACTTAATCGTACAAGATTTGTTCCAACTAATATTCTTAATTCTTCTCTTTCTCTTTCTCGTCTCTCCCTATCTCTACTGTGACCTTGATGTTGCATGCGTACCCATAACTTATTCATTTCTGCAAAATTCATAAGAACAAAATCTATGCTATCACGGACCTGTAAATAAACGAATAAATCTCTAAAAAAAAAACACAATGTAAATCTCTAGACTAAACTGTTTTTTGAAATCTTTTTACATACAGTTCCATCTTCATCATCACTTTCTGCAACATCTGGTAATATATTACGTATACATTGTAATAAATAATTTCTCAAAAAAAGACCTCTTAAAGGATGTTGTACACCTCTACACATTTCTACTAAGTCTCGAAGAAGATTTCTTTTTAGGCCTGGAGTTGTTTTGATATATACTAATCCAACTGTGATAAGCAAATATCTATAATGTTAATAAAATAGTTATTAGTTTAATAACCTAATTTAAATAGAATGTAGTATAATAAAAAATATAAACATACAATCTTGGTACGATATTACCAACATATTGCACTAACTCGTATAAATCTGTAACTTTCCTTCCTTTCTGAAATTCATCTAATAAATATAATTCTAAATGTCTTAATTCATCTGTAATTGCCATATCTAATTTTATATCATAGGAAAACTTTTTCCACATTATATTTTATATGTAACTTATATTGCACATTATAACAAAAATAGATGATTTACAAAGTTAAGGATACAAAGTTCATAATAACTTTTTGGACTTAATAGGGAAGTCCTGAGTTCTCCTAACATTGTAGAAGCATGTTTTAATGCATCCATGAGTTTCATCTTATCCAAACAGTGCTTCATTTGAAAAGCTTGAACTTTGACCACGCCTATTGCATCTTCAAGGAGTTTTTCTTGTTCTTCCACCCCAGTCATGGCAGATGTCATTGGCTGCGAGAAAAATAAAGATACCTACCAGGAACACCAGGTAGTACCATGCCAGGTAAGCCATTCAAATTAAGCATGCACCATTTATTATGCTTAAGCATCTGAGAGGTCATTGAGATAATTGCATTTACTAAATAAGAACTATTTAACCCGATAAATAACATATTTGTTTACAATTTATTATTTCTTCACGACTAATTTATTACGAATATCAAAAAGATGACGAATTAAATATGAAAAAATACTACATTGTAGAAATGAAACAAATGAATAAAATAACTAAAATAGTATATATTTATATATAAAGAGTCTACTTTAATATTATTATTTTTAAAAAGTTATTATATACTACAACAGAAATATCAAATTTTAATAAAACCAACTGTATAATAAATTAATTATTTAAAAAGAAATATATTTTTTTTTAAATGTGTGAAGATTTACTCGAAGGACATATATACTTTAACATTTTTACACAGATTAACCTTTTCATGCAATAAATTTGATGTTTAAGAAAAGTCACTTGTATCTTTACTTAGATGATAAGGTTAATAAAGCTTTCAAGCAAATATAAAATACATTATTTAGTGATACAGTATTTACCATTTTTTATGAAAAAATAATCACCACACTTCGAAAATACCCTCTCAACAAGGAATATATACTTGATTTCAGTATAGTTCTTTTGATAGAGCGTTGTCAAGCCGGTAGGTACATTGTACGACTGATACACATATGTATGTATATCTGCAGCTATTAATTCTTCATGGTATTTCTCTTTTCCATGTAACCAAGTTTCCTTTTCCATCAGTTATGCTTACATTGAATGTTTGAGGATTCCTAAATGTTACAACCAATTCGCCGATATCTTAATAAACGCTGAAAACGTAATAACTAATAATGACAATTTCTATCAAATATGCATTCAATGGCGACTTTGCTTAAAGACCAATAGGAAAGACATTAGCAGGATATTTTCGCAATAGTATCGTTAATTAGAAATCGTATCGAAGAACATATATATAACTTTTTAAGGATAACGAAAATAGACTTGCAATTGAGTAATATTGTTTCTTTCTAAAGTAATTTTATTTGAACATTTTATGCTATACACAGTTTAAATAAATGTAAAACAATCGAAATAAATAATTATTTAATTGAATAAGTTTAAACGTTTTTAATGTTCACTGTTTGGTATCTTTCCGTAGACTATTGTCACTTGTTAAAGTCATCTAAACAACTCATTTTGTTATTATTTATATCATCGGCGAGCAATAATAATTCGAGTTTGAAATTCGCATTTAAATAAATTTTACATCAAAATTATTTTTATTTAAGGTACGTTAATAAATACGAAATGTTGAATTACTTTATATTTTATATGTAATAAATAAAAATATTGTTTATTTAACATAATTAAATTAAATCTCGTTACCACATTACCTTGTATTAATATTTTTAATATTATCAAATTATCTTTGATTGTGTTTATAATTTGTAATGTATTTTCAAAAGATACAAATTGTTAAAATAATTCATAATAAATTAAAATTAATTATGATATAATAATAATGAAATAATAAAATTCAGATGTTTAATATTAATAATATCAATTAAAATATATAAATATATTCTCCTTTCTATCTACTTAGATATTTGATTATACATATCATTTATTAATTAATTTTTAATGTAAAATATAGAAAAATCAATGGATTAAATGAAATTGAATATATTATATTGAATATATACTTATTAGACATATAAAATAAAAAGTTTGCATACATTTTTATATGTATATAAAAACAATAATCAGAAATATAAAAACAATATCAGAAATGATCAAAAACACTTGGTAATCTTTTAAAAGTCTTTGTTTTTATATTTACAATATTTATCCTAAGATACTATATCTATAAATTCATGTCTCATTGTCCACACTATATGTGTTTGTAGAAGTCTGTTCCTATTGAATAAATAACTCTTCTGTAAGTCAGAACTTTTGGAATGAACTGATTGAAAGAAATATTAATTAACCTTCAACGATCGCATGTAAGCATCCAATTCATCTTCAGATTCATTCTGAACTATGCCATTTTCTGGAATAATAGTTTCAGGAGATTCTGAATCAAAATATTTTTCTTCTTCATCTTGAGTTCGCAAATCTACATTATCATATGCTTCATTATTATCGACCATGCTAGAACAAAATATTAAATAAATACATACAAAATTCTTGTTTATCTTAAATAAAATCTCACGTTAGCAATATTAATAATTTTATGTAATAAATATATATATATATCTATAATAATATATATATCTATATATCTATAATATATAGATAATATATATAAATATATATATATATATATCTATAATATATATATATATCTATAATAAATATATATATATATAAAACAATACTTATTTTTTTAATACCTATAATCAAAATCAGGATCTTTCCCTTCTAGAAAGCTTTGATACATATGTGTTACAAATTCCTCTTTAAGTATCTCTTTTTCTTTTGTTGAGATTTTTTGTATATATTTATGTATATGTTTTGTTTTGTTTTCATCTTCTTTATTAACTTGAACATTAGATAATTCACCCCAAGATTTATTTTGTTCCGCTTTCAGATTTGAAAGTTTCAAGGAACAATTTTCATTTGTATCATCATCATCATCATCATCATCATCATCATCATCATCATCATCTTCATTATCATCAGAATCATCAGAATCATTCTCTTCTAGAACATTATCTTCTTCTTCTTTTTGTAATTTTTCACGTTCTTTAGCCCAATCTCTTTCAATACTTTCCATGAGGAGATGAACGAAGGTAATACTTTTCATATCTATATTATCACGAGTTTCTTTTTGCTTTTTTGTTAAATATTGTCCAACAAGTTGTTCATATAATAATGGGTTCCGTTTCATCATTTCACATTCACTGAAATATTCTCCTTCCTCTATCAATTTTTTAAGTGCCTCATATCGCCTATTTTTTATATCTCTTTGTCTTATAGAATTATTAAAATGTCTGTGTAATCTGTTTATATGATAGGATATTTCATAATTTTCATCCTTAGCGTTATCAAAATATTTTAAATGTTCTTCACGTAAATAATGTCCAAATTTTGCAAGAAATAAACAATGACTTTTTTGAAGTAAATTACTTGCAATTGTTCGCTTTTCTTCAAATGTTAATTCAGGATCATCTTTTTGTTGACTTTTAAAATTTGCATCACTTTCAGCCAAATAATTCAACAATTCATCTTCCAAGTTATTTCTAACCTCTGTCATTGTTTTGATAGAATTCTGTTCCACGTTTGAAACTTGTCTTTCCATAAGCATCATTAAATGTTTTGATAACTGCTGCTTTTATTTATTTATATAGAAAATCGTATTCATATAATTCATTACGTAAATATAACACATTATTATGATAAGATAAAAAAAAAAATAGGATAAGATGGTTCTCCTTTTCTGGTTATATAAACGATACAATCACAAACATGTGCTCTAACTCGTTTTCCTTGGCATATTATTTACTTAATTTTTTATTTATTGTTTATAACAGATAGAGTTATGTTTCACGATT
This sequence comes from Vespa crabro, assembly GCF_910589235.1. Taxonomy (NCBI): domain Eukaryota; kingdom Metazoa; phylum Arthropoda; class Insecta; order Hymenoptera; family Vespidae; genus Vespa; species Vespa crabro. Next base: position 1,790,096 of record NC_060960.1, read on the forward strand.
ATTCAAAATCGATAGTAAACTAATTTTACGTCACTAATATCTATAGGGATCGTATTCGAAGTGTAAGTAACAGTTAGGAATTCTCAGTATTAATCACAATTTAATCTTGAGTTAACCGCGTCAACTTCGCATATACTAAAAGCAATGTCAAAGTAATATAGTGCATATATAATAAAAAATAAAAATCATTGAAAGTGAAATATAAAAAAGTAATACATATTTTTTTAATTGTGCAAATATTATATATAAAATATATCATGATTTTTTTTATAATTGTTATATTGTGTTTCATTGTATTTCCGAAGTGATAATTTCATTGTTTGTTATGTATTATATATTTGAGAGAGAGAGAAAGTAAAGTTGTTCTTGAGATTTATTCTTTATAGTTTTAAATTATTTTAATTAAAATTTCACTAGGTATACATGTATGTTTTTAATGCATATTCTTAATATAAACCTTTCTCTAAGAGATGAGTGGATGTGTGTATTCAAACAATAAAGGAATACTTAGTGTTATTAATAGTGTTGTGATGAAATTTTAAATGATTCCATCTTTTTTTTTCTAAAGACAAATATTCTCTATTAATACGTTGAAATATATCTTAGTTTTCATATTTTTTGTTTTTTATTTATATTAAAATTATATAATTTTATAACAAAATTTGTTTTATCTTCAAGGTAATTGATAATATAAAGGTATGGAGAATGCTTGGCTAAGAGATACAGGTGGAGGGACATGGATTTGGAATTGGACGGAATTGTGTGGACGTTCTGGTGGCATTAAACCATTAAATCCTGAAACACATGATCTTGGAATTTGTTTTCAACAACTTTGCCTTCAAGTATTATAATAAAATTCATATAAGTAATTAGAGTACTTTTTTATTTATCTAATTATTTGACTTAAATGTATTTGATTATTTACAGGTACCAGTTTTAATTTTAATAGCCATTATTTCTGCATATCATTGCGGAAAGCAAAATGTATCTCTACTTCGTGGAAGTCACTGTCTCTATGTAATATCTATTAGAATTTTAATTACACTGTGTCTTATATTGCTTCCTATAATAAGAGCTTATATCATTTTAACTAATACTACTATTTCTTCGATGAATGAGGAATTGAAGAGCAATATATCATCTATAACTAATAGACTCGATACGTTATCACATAACGAAGACTTCAATTTTAATCCTGTCAATATAATAAATACAATCCGTAATGGAATAAATGACACAGCAAATTTTGCTAAATTGATCTTTTCATCTAAAAGTAGTATAAAGGCTACAGATTCTCCAATATTATTATCATATACGCAAGAGTATAAACCAGAACTTACTGCATTTAAAAATAAAGCAACTGCTGTTAAACCAATTGATTATCTTGTAGCAGGAACTGAAGGATTAGCATGGGTTGTTCATCTCTGTTTTATTCTAAGCTTAAAAAGAAGAAATAATGATAATGTGCGTGGTCCATTATTGATTCGAGCATTGATATTTTTATTGACTGTCATTTCTATATTATTATTGCGAAGTCATATCAATAACAAATCCATGGATGATGTCTTACCTAATTTGTCATTGGGATTCAGTATCATTACAGTAACACTTTTGATACTTTATGCATTAACACTGGTACCTATCAATAATAGATCAGAATCTGCAAGATCTCTGCATTATGAAGTAAGTTATTACATATTGTTTACCTTTTCAATCAGAATTCATCTCATACATTCTTTATTTATATTATATTTTTGTAGGTAGGGGAACATACTGCATTATTGAATACACCCACTTCATCTTATGTACACTTTCCTGGAGAGCAAGACCCAAGTTATCTCGGGACTGCAATGGAGGATGCTACTCTTGGTTCAAAATTGCTATTCCATTGGGTGACACCATTGATGGAAAAAGGTGTACAAGGATTATTAAATCACACAGATGATTTATTTGATTTACCAGAAAGTATTAGCACAAATGCTATTAATCAAGAAATAGATAAACATTCTAAAGTTCCTGTAAATAGCAAAATACTTTTTTATAATGTTATTGTTGTTTATTTTTGTTATATTTTGTGAAATCATTGTAATATGCTTTAGATTCAAGCTTCAATCGGTGGTACAGAGGAAATAATTGCTAATGAAAGAATATTACAACAAGATACAAACGTTATTAAAAATAAGTTGACATTACTTAGTCTTTTGCATAGATGTTTTGGATGGCAGTTTTATGCAGTTGGAATATTAAAATTTATTGCAGATTGTTCTTCATTTATGGGACCTATATTACTAAACAGATTAATAAGTTTCATTGAAGACAAAAATGAATCTATTTCATACGGATATTTATATGCATCTTTAATAATTATTAGTTCTTTAGTAGGTAAGAATTATTATTTTTATTATAACATTTATAAATAATTAACCCATGATGTATTTTATAGGTGCTTTTTGTAATGCGCATTTTACATTTTGGATGTCCGTTGTTGGTTTGAAAATACGATCAACAATTGTTACATTAATTTACAGAAAAACTTTACACTCTTCAAATGTCCACTTACATCAGCAATTTAATTTTGGTGAAATTGTTAATTTTGTGACTACAGATAATGACAGGCTTGTTAACAGTTGTCCAAGTTTTCACACATTTTGGAGTATACCAATGCAGGTAAATTTCTAGTATTGCTGCGGATTTAAATTTAAATTATATTGGTATAAAAAATACATATATCCTGTTTTTAGCTGATTGTGACACTATATCTTCTCTACCAACAAATAGGAATTTCATTCCTAGCTGGAGTTTCTTTTGCTGCTGTACTTATACCAATAAATAAAATAATTGCAAATAAAATTGGGGTTCTTAGTACAAAATTGATGGAATATAAAGATAAAAGAGTTAGAATTATGGGTGAAACACTACGTGGCATAACTACGATAAAGTTAAATGTATGGGAAGAATACTTTTCAAGGAACATTTTAAGTTAGTATACTTGTATCAATTTATATACTAAAGTAATTCTTAATTATACTTACTTTTGATTTTTTTATAGAATTACGAGAGAGGGAAATAAAATATTTAAGTGGGAGAAAATATTTAGATGCTTTATGTGTATACTTTTGGGCAACAACACCTGTTTTGATATCAATTTTGACTTTTTCAACATACGTACTACTTGGCAATAAACTTAATGCTAAAACAGTCTTTACTAGCATGGCATTATTAAATATGCTAATTGGTCCACTAAATGCATTTCCATGGGTATTGAATGGTCTTACAGAAGCATGGGTTTCGGTCAAGAGAGTTCAAAGGATGCTAGACGTGTGTATATTTTCAAGTAAATTTTAAATATCTCATTTATATATCAAATTGTATATATTATGACATTTATTTCATGTTAAATAGTTACCAGATATGAATATATTTTCATATTATATGGAAAGTCCACCAGGAATTGACATTATGTTTAAAAATGTGACAACTGTGACAGGACATCATAGTGATAGTGTTGAACTTCCAAATTTCAAAGATTTAACGAAACCTTCTAGTTCTAATTTAGAGGCTAAGAAGAATGTTACTTTTGAAGACAATGATACCTTCAATTTATGCGATATTAATATTACAGTACAAAAGGTAATTAAAGTTTATATGTGGATTTTATTTCAATAAATCATAATTGATTGATACAGGGACAGTTGATTGGAATTATGGGTGAAGTAGGCAGTGGAAAATCACTATTGCTTAATGCTATTTTAGCAGAAGTAACAAAAGTTCATGGTACTGTTGCATTAAACGATATAAACAAAGGCTTTGGATATGTGAAGCAGAATCCTTGGTTGCAATGTGGCACTATTCGAGAGAATATACTTTTTGGAAAAACTTATGATCATAATAAATACAAGTAAATATTCTTTTAAACAATTTTGCTCAAATATTATTATAAATATAATAAATTATAATATACATTAATATATTTTTATATTATGTAGGAGTGTTTTGGAAGCATGTGCTCTTTTTGATGATATAAATTCATTACCAAAAAGAGATTTAACTGCCATAGGCGAGGCTGGAAATACATTGAGCGGAGGCCAGAAAACTAGAATTTCTTTGGCTCGAGCTATATATGCAGATAAAGATATATATTTATTGGATGATGTTTTAGCGACATTAGATACGAATGTAGCTGCTCATGTTTTTCAGCATGTTATCTTAGGCTTATTAAAAAATAAAACAAGGGTACTATGCACACATCAAACTCAATATTTGATACATGCAGATGTAGTTATAGAAATGTTAAATGGAAAGATTATCAAAAAGGGGAAACCATGTGATGTTATACCTGATGTAGAAGATTATTTGTTATCTTCTGAATCATTTGGAACTGGTTTGAATCATAAATCTAGAAAAATGATATTAAATGAATTAAATCAACCTTTAAACTTGGAAGAAAATGCTGTATTTAATGAAGAATATACAGAGAAAGGAAATTTAAAATTTAGAGTGTATACATCTTATATTACAGCTGTTGGACGTTATTTAGCGATATCTATATTGATTTCTATGCTATTAATGCAAAGTTCCAAAAATATAACAGATTTGTGGTTATCTTATTGGGTTACACATACTAATATATCGTCGCTCAATTCAACTATTAAGCCATTATCAGAAAAATTAGAATATTATTTCAATAACTACACTGTACAAAATGATAACTATTACTTGACTGTATATGGCCTCTTAGCTTTAATTAATTCAATTTTTACATTAATAAGAGCATTTATATTTGCGTATGGTGGAATTCAAGCAGCTACTTTTATTCATAAACAGCTGTTAAAAACAGCAATAAAGGTAATGACAAGCTATTATAAATATCATATATATATATATATATATATGATTATTATTTGATAATTATATTATTTTTTAGGCCAGAAATATATTTTTTGACATTCAACCATTGGGAAGAATTATAAACAGATTTTCATCAGACACATATACAATTGACGATACTCTACCATTTATTACAAATATTTTATTTGCTCAGTTATTTGGTTTAGTTGCAACAATCATTGTAACAGCCTATGGATTACCATGGATATTTTTGATTTTGGCTCCACTTATCCCAGTTTATCATTGGATACAAAATCATTATAGGTATTATTCTTGAAAATTTATATCCAAATTTTATTACCAGAAATATTTTTTAATCACAAGTAATTATTTTTAGTGTTGTTATGTGATTTATCTATATTATAAATTTTATCTCAATTTAGGTTAACATCTAGAGAATTAAAACGTCTATCCAGTACAGCACTATCACCTCTTTATGCTCATTTCAATGAAACATTGTATGGACTTACCAGTATTAGAGCTTTTCGAGCTGTATCCCGTTTTAAACAAGAAAATGAACTTTTATTGGAAGCTAGTCAAAAAACACAATTTGCTTCAATTTCGGCTAGTCAATGGCTTTCTCTTAGATTACAATTTATAGGAGTTTCACTTTTAGCAGGTGTCAGCATTATAGCTGTTTTACAACATCAGTATGATATAGCAGATCCAGGTTTAATAGGTCTAGCAATTACATACGCTTTATCTGTAACAAGTTTATTATCTGGTGTAGTAAATGCATTTACTGAAACAGAAAGAGAAATGATCGCAATCGAGCGAGTAAAACAATATTTAGATGATATTCCAGTAGAAACTATAGGTGGAGAGAATCCACCATATGCTTGGCCAAGTCAAGGTGTTGTAGAGTTCAAAAATGTTGTTTTAAAATATAGGTAAGTATTTAAAATGTAATTATTATAATATAATTTCATTATAATTCTAACTAAAGGTTTTTCTTATAGAGAGCATTTAATACCATCATTGAAAGAAGTATCATTTATCACTCGGCCAGCTGAGAAGATTGGTATCGTAGGACGTACTGGTGCTGGAAAAACTTCTATTCTTACGTCCTTATTTAGATTGGTAGAGATAAACTTAGGAAGCATATTAATAGATAATGTTAACATTCAAACTTTACAATTGAGTGCACTAAGGTAATATTAAGTTTTTGAAAATGTAATAATATATAATAATTATTTATATAAGTATATTATAAGAAACTATAAACATGATTTTAGGTCTCGATTATCTATAATACCTCAGCGCCCATTCCTTTTCTCAGGAACTATTCGAGAAAATGTTGATCCATTAAATCAATATTCAGATTTACATATATATAAAGCCTTAGAGAAATGTAAGGTTCATTCATTAATTTATCGTTTAGGAGGTTTAGGGGCTCAATTAGATGAAGGTGGTAATAATTTGAGTGCAGGTCAGAGACAATTGTTATGTCTAGTTAGAGCTATTCTGCATAATGCTAAGGTATATTTGTGTTTATATTAATATATCAGAAAGTGTAAGAAATTATTTTTAATGATACCAATGTTTAAATAAAATTATATTTTTACAGATAGTTTGTATAGACGAGGCGACTGCCAATGTTGATCAAGAAACGGATAAATTTATTCAATCAACAATAAAGTCTTCTTTCCGAAGTGCCACTGTTATTACTATAGCTCATAGAATAAGAACAATTATGCATTGTGATAGGTATAATAATTTTTGTATTTAAATATTTATCATGTATGTGAAAATATTTAAATTTGTATTCAATTGTTGGTTTTTATTTTAGGGTATTAGTGATGGGTGATGGAGAAATATTAGAATTTGATGAACCAAATTTATTGATACAAAATGCTGATTCGTATTTCTACAGTTTAGCTAATCAAGAGTTTTCAGACAAAGAATAAATTTCGTGCGATATAGTATCTGTAAATGTACATACTTTTTCAGTATCTACATCATAATCATACTTATGTATATGATTATTTTGGTAGTATTAAATAACGATCGCACGTGAAGAAATAATTTATAAAGTATAATGTTATTGTTAATATAGGATTATATTTTCGTATATAAGTCTGAGAAAGAGAAGGTAAGAATAATACAGTGAGAAAAAGCATTTTTCTAATGAATAAAAATGTGCATAAATAATTTATAATTATTAGAATCATCTGATATTGTTGAGTGCATTAAATCATTTATTATGTATAACTAAGATTAATATTATTTTTGATATTAGTGAAAATGTATATAAACTCAGCCAGATCAATATATCCCTTTTGGTACTGATCTAATTCTTTAAATGTTTTATACCATATCGATGGTGATATTCTCATGTCAATAACTTCACTAGCTTTCCATAAATCTGTCATTGTTAAATATCCTTTATCTACAAATATATAGATATCCTTTTTTATTTTTTTAAGTTACAAATTATAAAATAATCTTTACAATTTTCTATTGTATCTACTTACTATCATTATCTATCAAACCAAATATAGTTTCTAAACTAATCGTCGACTGACCTATAGGACATTTTTTAAATACCCAATACTCGAATTCCTCGAGCGAAATCTTTTTATTTGAAGAAGAGCGGAAAACATAATTTATCTCCGACTGTAATAAAAATGTAGATTTTTTAACAGAAACAAATAATGATCTACTTATCGAACTTTATTAGGGGAGTAACCAAACAATGCCGTCATTGCTATTTTATATTGATGTTTTGTTAAAGATCCTTCATTAGATGCATCAGCATGATTGAATGCCTACAATATATATCAATATATATATACATAGGAATTATTAAAAATTATTATAAAGACAAAGTATATATTTATTTTTTACCGCTTTTATATATCGACGAATATTAAAATTCATTAGATTCTTCAAATAAAAAAGAAATTGTAGATATTTAAATATTGATAAGATTGCAATTGAAGTTAGTTTAATAAATATATCGTTTAGATCGATTTATATGGACAATTGATAAAAATCGATAAATTATTTCTTTTTCTTCAGAATTAAAAATTATAAAATTTATTTCTTATACGTTTATCTGTAAAAATATGTTTATACTTTATAAAACACATTGATATTAATTTCATTGTAGCGATCTATTTTATTGAAATATTTTGTATTCTACGATATGAATCATTTTCGTAGCCAATTAGCGCACTGTCGTAAACACAGGTACTCACTTGCTTCTCAGCTTCATCTGGACTGACATAACGTCTATGGATAACTGCATTCAGGCATTCACGCGTATTCAGTATTATGTGTATATATATATATGTATATATATATATGTCCTCGCCCTTCTCTGTCATCCATTACAAGGTGGATGAAAACTAATGAGCTGTAATCTCGACTAATTTGCACTTTAACTTTTTAATTGCCCGTCTTTTAGACAAAACGTTTGGTACTTTCTATCTTGCATCATAAGAAGAAAATGCATATCATATAAAGGAAGAAATAATTGAAAAGAAAGATCCCCCATGTAGATTTTAGATACGAATGTGTACTTTTTATATGTTTTCAAGTTTAAAAAGTTCCATTATTGAGCGTTACTTTCAGCAACTCGTGAAACTTTCAACAAGGAAGCCTGTTATATTTTAATTATAAAGCATAAGATTTTGATGAAGAATATGTACTTATGACAGGAGCAGAACATACAATGAAATAAAATTAGCTCTATCGGATTTTCACGGTCAAAAGTCAGATTGACATTGAATAAATACGATCTTTGAATTTTCTCTTTGAACTTAGTGGAGCGTAAAATTGAATGAATACCTTTTAAACCAGTTTGTTTCATTTCGATAATCAAAACACTTTTGGTGACACTTTGTCATTTATTGGAAGATTCTTAGATTTTCTTATTCTTGAAAATATTATTTTTAAAATCCTGAAAATGTTAAAAAAAAAATATATATATATATATATATATATATATATATATATATAAAGATCTATCTATATATCTGTTAGAAAAAAGTTTTCATTTTTTATTTACACGAATTTTGATACAAAGTTTCTCTAAAGATGATTTCGTTGTTAAGATATTAAATGGATCTTGTAGGAATATTTGAAATTCCATCTTATACATAGATTTTCGTGACACGGTAGGTATGTCTCCTTTCACCCTTGCCCGTCTCGGCGAGTACTCGAGGCTTGAAGCATGGTCGCTACCGTAGGGGTTGCCTGCTACCCCAAAAGTGTACCTACCAAGGGTCGGTTCAACGAGTGCGCAGAGGCCCTAGAGGCCCTTGCCGTCACAGAGACCGCGCTTCGTTCTTTGTAAACTAGTTTGCGCCATGTTGGAACACACTTGGCTCACTTGGAACTTTGAAAAAGCTGCGGTTAAATTACGCAACGATAAATTTTTTTACAGCGGGTCAGTGTTACCCTTTATTCTAAATTCTAAATTCTAGAGAGTTTGCTCAACAGTTACGAATATAACACGAGCTGTACAATTTCGTTTAACCTGTGCTCTCGCGATAAAAAAAAAAAAAAGAGAAAAGAACGAAAGAAACATATTGTCAACGTCGTTGATATATAGAAAAATGATTCCCTTCAATCATTTTACTTTTCCACTCCGAATGCAATGCAGTTGTCCAGTGTTACGCCGATTGTTCGTTCCACTCGACCATATATTCGGATTAACTAGAAACGACTATAACTCATTACACTCACAATTCCCTTTCGTCAGGAGTACGCAACAACGCGTTGTTCGCATAAATCACAATTTGCACTACTACTCGCAGGTGTACGCACCTTTAGCAATCTGCATCTTGAAAAGTGTGTAACAAGAGTTATGCATACAATATAAACGCGTACCCTTTTATTTTTTCCTATGAAATTATGTTTCTCTTGATTATTAAGATAAATAAAGAAAAATGCAGACGGACCTATTTCCACGATTCCTAAACTATTATATTATTATTATTATTCAGAATAATTCGGTGTACATATTCGTGTCATTTTGTTAATAGTAAATACAACACACAGTATATAAAATCTAAGAAATATCCTTGTATCTTTCCATATACCTATGTATCATACATAGGTCGACGCAATGTTACCGCGGTTTTTCTATGAATCAAAAAGAAAAGAGAAACGAAGAAGGAGAAGAGAGTGGGGGAGATGATAAAAAAAAAATAGATGTCACGAGACGAAAGTAACACCTCTCATATTTCCATTAACTAAGGCAAGATACGGATGGGCGCCGGTGGATTACGGCTTTTACCGTGATTAATGTGTGGAGGCGATGGAAAACATGGCGCGAAACTGTGCTGGAGAACGTGCATCTCCCGTATGTATATCGCAGGAAACGCATTCGTATCGTAACGCGACAGGATCGTATCCGACTCTACCATTTTCTATCGAGTTTTCCCCTCGGTAAACGCGCGTTATTCGCGTCTCTCCACTCAAATGAGTTCCCTTAACACTTTTCTTTTCCCATTCGTCAGCCAGTAGATATTGCATTGTAATCTAGACGATATATTAGTTTTACCGATGATTACGTCGGACAGAATCGCTGATGATTCAAGGATGTCTCGACATTTCATTCTTCTGGAAAATGGATTTCCGAGCGCGATCGTTTATGACCTATCTTTCTATCTGTCTCTCTTTCTATATATATGTATGTACACACACACACACACACATATTTCTTTTTCTCTCTCTTTCTTTTCCTTTCTTCTTATTTATGATGAATGCTTTTCATACCTTTCCTCGCACACGTTGTTGATTTTTCTCATAATAATGATGAAGATATCTCTTCTTGCTTACGAAATTCGAGATAATTGATCTTCCGTTTTCTGATTTAAAATTCATGAATACATAACAGTCAGAAACGGTGATGTATGGTGATAATAAAAGATAAAAGGATAATGAATAATGAAGAGACGTATGAGGATTATTAAGATAACGAATCTATGTTCTAATAGCGTATCGTATTAATAGCGTTCTATTCTTTTTTATCTAATAATATGTAAAAGAATCGATTTTTCGACAAATAAGATTCGAACGTAATTAGTAGTTTCTAGATTGATGATACAGCTGGCTTTTTGATTGTGCGTATTATTTCATGTCAGTATCGGTAATCGAGCTTTACTAAAGGAAGTTCGCTAGAAGAATAATAGGGTGGGTAGAAAAAGTTAGCTCGTATGTCATCTATGAATCAACATACGGAGAACTCATCGATCGCTAGGACTATCAAGAGAAAAAAATGTCAAATGGGTCACTGTCATCCTCCTATATAGTATATACACGCGTACACATTCACAATAAACCTTATTGTCTGTTACTTATATACGGTATATATATATGTATGTATATACTTGTGGAAACGTTGTTTTTACGTAAAATCGAGCGTCATCGGGTGATTTCGGATAGAAAACGAAACCGTACGATTACGACAGAGAGGGAGAAAGAGGGAGAGAGAGAGAGAGAGAGAGAGAAAAGCAACATCTTCGTTGTAAGACTAAACAGATCTCTTGTACATATTTTCTACCTCCTTCTTCCAATTAATGTGACGCACTTTTAAAAAGTTATCTCGTAAATTTCTGTTGAGAATTCGTCGAGGGATAAGCGTGTGTTTTGACGCGACACATTCTCTCTCTCTCTCTCTCTCTCTCTCTCTCTCTCTCTCTCTCTCTCTCTCTCTCTTGTACATATACACATTCAGTCGCGTTATACAGTCTGTCGCGACGAGAAATGGCGGAGACACGAGAGAAGGTGGCGGGTCTTTCTACATTTACTTCTGTCCTACGGAATCATTACTACGTCTCGAGTTAAGCGAAGCGAGAACGCCCGTTGACGGCAGCCGTTGATGCGTTAAAGGTACGAGAGGAGATGCGGCTCTCTCTCTCTTTCCTTTCTCTCTCTTTCTTTTTTTCTCTTTCTCACTCTCACTCTTTTTTTAGATCGTCAAGGCGGCCCATTCATAACTCGTGCATCGTAATTGACGAGCCATGTGAAAGGAGGATCGTCGACGAGCAAATCTTATCGCTTGGTATTATGAAAATTTTTGCGTTACGTCTAACGGTTATTCTGGTATGAAGTCTTCTGGTATGAAGTATTCTGGAAACGAGTCTTGAACGAAGCTCGTGAAAGAAAAGACATCTTTTTTCTTTCTATTTTTTTTTTTTTTTTTTTTTTTTTTTTTTTTTTTTTTTTATTTATTTATTATATAGACTTCCTTTCGTTAACGTTCGTAAGATGTTCATTGAACAATACTAGGTGATTATTATAATTTATTGTGAATACGGCCAACTCTTTTGATAGCATTATCAATGGAATCAAAAGTTAGATCAGTTCGAACCGGACAATTCTGTTCTAACAACATTATAATAATTTAGCAGCGAACCGTACCGAAGGCATACGATTGGCTGGTCGAACATGCATGATCGGTTCGTATTCAATGCGAAATTGATGCAATTCAGGATGGTAGATGCAAACTGAATGTGTAGACATAGAGCGAGGTAGCTATTGAATTGTTCTGTTTTTTTTCCTCTTTCTCTCTCTTTCTCTCTCTCTCTTTCTCTTTCTCTCTCTCTCTCTCTCTCTCTCTCTCTTTCTTTCTCTCTCTTTTTTTCTGTCGATAAAAATATAATTTTTGAATACAAACGAACAAATCTCTAGTCCATTCGTTTAGAAACTCTTGAAATTACAAAAACAAATACCTTTTTACCTCTTTTCTTTTAAACGAACTAATTTAAAGGCAAATAGTATTAATCGACATCAAAGGATCAACAGGGAAGAGAGTCTTTTTTTCTTTTTTCTTTTTTTCCCCGATAAGAACCAATATCCGGCAATAAATGTATTTCGATTATCCTTTTAAAAGCTACTATAGAGATAAGAGTATTCGCTCGTGCATTAGCCCGTTTATACAATATTATATAATGTTCTATCGTACTGTTCTAATATAATAAAAAATTAATACTAACGAAAGGATCGATCTTGCTCTCGAAGATATTCTGTTAATTGACCCGGTAAGTTGGCATAAAGGAAAGAAAACGATATAGAAAGTAATCTTAACGGTGCAACTGTGCAAAGGTGAAGGGAAATGTTCTAGTTTTCAAGATGAAAATAGAATCCTGAAACGATCAAAGATTTCACGGGATAATAAATACGATTGTATCGATGGTACTCGAAAATGTAACGGTGATGTTACCAATTAAGCGAAGACTAAACTCTACTTATGTAGTATATATCTATATGCTTTAATCTTGAACAGTCATATTGATTTATCAGATTCTCGGTAATCGTACTCTACGTTCGATGGACTTTGATATACTCCGATATGTTCTCTACAACAGGAAAAGTTATATACATATATAAAATATATTACATATATGTATGTATATATACTGTGTATATATAGTATATATGTATATGTATGGATGCGTGTATATATATATACATATATATGTGTATAGATACTGTATGCGGTGCTACTCAGTTACCGATCGTTCGGACCGTTTCACCTCTTCTCATCCTTTTCCCTCTGTTCCTCCTCCAGCTCGTTCCTTCCTGACAACGTGTATCCGGTTACACCCCTAAACCCTCGCAGCTTGGTGTTAAATGTGAGCTGACAGAAACACGTGTAACTTTCAATTGACTGAGCAGTCACTTGAAGATTTGCAACGGGGTTCCTTAATTGGGTTAAACGAATTTGGTTGGATCGTGTGCACTGTCCACGAGTATATATACACATACGCCCCCTAACGCGTTTTACCGAAGTAAGAGTTTAAGAGCCGAAGGACGGCTTCGTATTGTGTATTGGTGCGATAAGACGAGTGGGACGACGTTGGTTATTCTAAAGGGTTGTAACATTTTCGAAGGGTTGAAATTAAAGACAGGCACACGTAGGATAAACGAACCCCTCCAACGAAATCTATTTCGACGCTCCATTGGTGTACGATTGTAAAAATAAAAAAAAAAATGAAAGGGGTACGAGGATAAATGGGGTGAACGATCTGATTTACTCTGCTGAGAAAAGAAAAAAAATAGAAGAAAAAAGGATACAATTCAAGGAATCCTTGTTATATCCGGGGTAACGAAGTATAATCGCTGAAAGAGATAGATTTCATTTTAATCAAAGACGTTCTACAGTCGATACTGCTATTTCGTAGGGAAAAGTGTTCAGACTCGAAGTTAAAGCATTTTCAATATCAACATCTCGTCGTAGTCGTGGTGTATCATCGAATTGAAAAAGAGGAAACGACGAGATAGAGGGTTGGAGTGAGAGCGAATTCGAGACAAGCGACCGTCTGTCTATCTATCTGTCTGTCTGTCTGTCTGTCTGTCTGTCTGTCTGTCTGTTTGGCTGGCTGGCTGACTGGCTGGCTGGCTGGCTGGCTGCTTGGCTGGGCTGACTGACTGGCGGAGGAGGATTCGTTATGAGGCAAGGCTTCCCTTGCTTTAATGGAATAAAGCACCGGAAAAAAGTACCGCCTTCCTCTCGCGGGATTCCGCTTGTAAACGATATTATTACGAGGTCGCGCTTAAATATCTCTGTGCCTTCATCATCCTGCCGAGGACTTTCTATTTAGTTTGATGGCGTAGAAAGGGGATGAAGTTTTCGCCCTTCCCGATACCGGCCACCTCTTTATAATCCATGCTTCATTCGGCATGTAATATCGTTGGATGCTTTTAGAAGGAATATATATATACATACATATATGCATACATATGTCCATACATATATACATATATACATACATATATTTTAAATGAACAGATTCGAATGCTATTTACTAATAAAATCGTTATAAAATGAGAAAATAAATTCGTGGTTTCTCTTTTGTTTCTATTATTTATATTTTTCGAATCAACGAATTTATTAGTTATAAATTGATTCTTGAAATCTATAGCAATGTAAGAATAAGACAAAGAATGATTGAATCGATGAGAAAGAAAATGACAAATGTATAGAAGATTTATAAAAAGTGATATATAACCGTGCGAATAGAACAAAATGGGAAACGAATTGAAAAGAGATATGATTGATTACGAGAAACATTTTAAAAATCATTATCTTCAAGATATATCATCTTTCGATGGTTCTATTATCTCTAATTTGATTTGTTACACAAGTAATAACGAAAATGGTTTCATATCAAAATAAAGAATGAAATAATTCGAAGAACAACAGAACGAAATAATTCGAAATACAAGAGAACGAAGAAAAAGAATACGTCGAAGTAAGGAAGAAACTTTTCGAGCATCCTTCAAATTTTGATAGAAAAATTGTGTTTAATATCTGCGACGTTATTATTGTCGATCGATTGAATTCTTTGATTTATATATCGAAGATTCTATAATTTAAGTGAAAAACAAGAAAGTCTATCGATAGATAATAAATTGTCAATTTCCTTTAAATTTATTTTAATTAATTTTATTGATGATAGAAATGAGCGAAAATCGTTTGCAAATAAAATGTGATATTACACTTATTTCCAGACAGTTTTATCGTATGGGTAATGATTTTCAACCGCGACTCGTTTGTTATATACGTAATTATATTCTATAGGTTACGTTAATTAATAAACAGTAATGGCTGTGTAATAAAGGTTATGAAGCTGCCACGTCGATTTAATTGCAGGCACTATATGTTCTACCCGGCTCGAGGACATTTTTATACGCACTAACGCGTCGGAAGTACTTCGTTAGCTCGAGTATTAATCGAGACAGTCGTATGTTGCTAATATATACTTACTACAGAAGATTAGGATTAATGGAAAAGTAAATATTCTATAGCATTAGTTAATCGTATATAATTTAGTTAGTAAAAAGAATCTCTGAACGATTTTGATCCAAGTTTTGAAATATTTGACTTTAAATTAATGTAACCAATATATTTACGAAAAGTACGAAGATTGACCCTTTGAATGTAAGCGAACAATCGGGGTGACTTCGATAAGATCCCTTTCGCTTTGCTCGTGCAAAACAGAATCGTAAAGTTCACTGGTTGTACGGCCTTGGAACGTCGTATAGTAAATTGATAGCGATAAGATCTGCTCGTCTCTTGGTTTATTTGGTCGTAGAGACACGACTCCGAGGGCTGTGGCTATGTACCGGCCAAATGGCAAGATTATTTTAAGGCGTATCTCGCTCTTATGCGATTTCACGAAGCACCGTCAACGAGAAGAACCTCGACGTCTGTGGTTTTCACTAAGACCCAGAGTAAGATTCACCATGAAGAAGAGAGTACTTTCGACGTAAGAAAAAGAACCGTGTCTGCTGATGGTTTCTTTGCGATATCTTTCCGGGTAAATATTAGGCGGATACGTGCACTGGAGGCAGCTCCAATGTTTTCACTTAATATCTTCTGAATGTAGAGCCAACTCGCAACCAGTATTCAAGGAAAAGCCATTGCGAGAGCCATTTTCCGTGAACAGTGAGAGATGTCGCCTTTGAGATAGACCACAGACCTCTGCGAATAAACGAACCATACTTGTCTAGGGGGTTTAAGGAAGTTGCTACTCAGTCAGTTTCTTAACTCTTAACAGGGCAGCGGACCGTCCTTGGAACATTTTATACGTTTCGTTATAATCTATTAGAATTGGATTTTAACTTTGAACTTACTATCGAACTTAATACAAATTCAATGAGATCTTTTAAAATACTTTTTTGCATAAGAAAATCGAGAGATAAGGTGTCGGGTAGTAACGCGAAAACTTCTCTTATCATTATCGAACTTGGTTTAAGAAATCTTGTTAAGAAGATCTTTCCAAGGATTTAATTCGATACAGTAGTTGATAGTCTTCGAAACTATTTATTTTTAATCGTCTTCTCGACAATAATTATTTATAGGTATTTTACTGATGTAAAAAACAATTTTATTGTAATAAAAATAAAAGTATTTTTCTTAAATAAAAACAGTTTCGTTTGACATTCTTTGTAAATTATCGACGAAGAATAAGAAACATGAAAGAACGATAAAGGACAGATCATTGGAATACT
Source organism: Vespa crabro (assembly GCF_910589235.1). NCBI lineage: Eukaryota > Metazoa > Arthropoda > Insecta > Hymenoptera > Vespidae > Vespa > Vespa crabro. The sequence continues at coordinate 1,806,953 of NC_060960.1, forward strand.
TGCTTTGGAAATATTAATGTAGAATGGAAGAAAATTCGTGGTACGATGAGGGTCTTCCTTTATCTTTATCTCTCTCTCTCTCTCTTCTTTTTTCTCTCTGTGTAATTTCTGAATTCTCTTTCATGGTAAAGTTTTAAAATCACGAGTTGCTAGCTTCAAAGCAAACGGGGAGTAAGGTAGGGGTCGGGGGTAAAAGAGAGGGCCGATTGGCTATCCGATGAAGAGAGGAGAAGGTTGTAAGAACAAGGGGAGGAAGTCTGTTAATAGTTCGTTATTAAAATAAGAGAGGCAGACGAGTGGGGTACGAGGTTTGCAGCTGAAATAAAAAAATATCTATTACCGAGTTATTATTGAACGCCTTGCGATGCTTACGTAACCAGAATTTTTCTACGCTCGATAAACGATAAATTTGTGTGGTTGCTTATTTCTTTTTTTTTCTTTTTTTTTCCTTTTTTCTTTTTATTCTTTTTAACGACAACGAAGAATCGCATAAAAAGTATTTCGATAATAGTCATTTGCCGTTCGAAGATAAATGGTATAGAGGTCCAATGGTAGATATCTGTGTGGAGAACGTTTTCTTTTTTAATCGCAATAAACGACGTGATAAAAGAGTCGATTTGAAAAGTCGCTTTCGTGATTATCGTTGTCACGGCGTGCGATCTTCATTGGCTCATTGCCAAGAATCGCAGATGTATTCTGGAATCGCGAATAATCGTAGTAGCATCGAGTATTTGGCGAATACCGGTGGTACGAGTTAATTAACCGCCCATTCGTTTCTCTCTCTCTCTCTCTCTCTCTGTCTCTTTCTCTTTCTCTTTTTCTCTCTCTATCTATCTATCTTTAGCTTTCTCTCTCACTTTTTCTACCCTTTCTCCTTCTCTCTCCCCCCTTTCGAGGGGGCGCGAAAACTTTTGTTTCCAACTCCCTTCCTTCCCTCGTGACTTCTGTACGATTCATGTAACTGGCACGAGCTTAATTTGCGATGGTTAGCAAAAAATTACTCGAAAAACAAACCCAGCGGGATAAAAGAGGAACCACGAAAATTTGACCGCAGCTGGACGGTTATCTCCATTATCGTTTGTTTTTTCTTTTCTTTTTATTTTTTTATGTTTGCCATTTCGAAGAGAATTAGAATTATCAAAATTGTCGTAGTCGTAATCGATTTGATATCTACTATATCGATATTAATCGGATATCATTCGCTTACAAGCAAATCTTCATTTTTTTCACTATCATTGCATAATATAAAAAAAAAAAAAAAAAAAAACAAAAAAAAAACGAAGAAAAAGGAAAGAAAAAGGAAAAAGAAAAAGAACGATAAAATCATAGTAGAAATTATTACGAACAATTCTTTCTTTCTCTCTCTTCCTCTCTCTCTCTCTCTCTCTCTCTCTCTCTCTTTCTCGATAGATTTAAAGTAGATAACGGAGATAGAGTTAGGTCTATTCGCAATGGCCACGGATACTTCCTGAGTCTCCTAATTTATTATCCCAGCAAGACGATACTTAGAGGTACTTACATATCGTATGCATATGTCTACACACGTACGCAGTATATACGCACATATAGACATACATAGACCACAAAGACACGTATCAATGGAAACTTTTACTTGCCGTAAAATTCGTAGTCTTTCTTCGTGCTAGTACTTGTTTTCTCTCCGTCTTGAGCTCGAGGAATACGAATCGTCGTCGTTCTTACACGGAGACAGCGGTAGATTATCGTCGACGGTGCAGCAATTCTCCTGGCATGACACGTTGCAATATTTCAACGCCGCCTTCACGATATTTTTTTCTTCTTTTCTTTTTTTATTTCTTTCTTTTTTTTTTTTTTATACTCGGAGTGTGTGCGCGCGCACACACTCGCTCGTCGGCGCTCACACTTGGGTGTTGCATCGTGTGAGGAAAGAGAACAGAGGAAACGTCAAGGAATGACTTCGGTTGTAGGTACGCGCTAGTCACCTCAACTGAAGTGACTACGAACGTATCTCGATGATGCCGACCGCAAGAAAGATTCTTTCATCGTAAATAAAGGCTCGACTCTTTGTTCGTGAAAAGCTTCTCTACACTAACACGAATGAGAGATCATCTGTTCGTAGTCGTAGTCTCTTGGTGCTTTTTACTATTTAAAAAAAGAAAAATAAAAAAAGGAAAGAAAAAGGACAGAAGTTACGTTCGTAAGAAAGAACAATATTTTTGCTAAAAAAAAAAGGGAAAAATTAAAAAAATAAAGAATAAAGAAAGAAAGAGAAAGAAAGAAAGAAAGAAAGAAAAAGAGAAAGAAAGGAAAACGAAGGTGTTTCTTAATTTACGATTTTCTCGTGTATATCACGTGCTCGTCACGATCTTCGTGTCTCTAAATATGTACTATACGGAGACTGAAAGAGAGGGTTGAGTGATACGAAAAGAGACGAAGAAAAAGTGAAAAGGAAGAAGGAAAGATTGAAAAGCCAGCGAAACGCTCTCGCGAGTCGCTCGTTCATCGCACGATCTCGATTGCGCTAGTTCGCGAGGGGAAAGAAGTTTCTCTTTCAGTAGTGCTTACGAAAAAATGGCGACCCTTGGAAGGCCTTGAAAAGCCATCACCGCTGATAAATAAAACGTTAGCACTGCACCATCGCCGTCGACTGTTTGCTTCAGCTTGTATTCTTATTCTATGTACGTATGTACGTATGTATGTATGTATGTGTATGCGAATGCGTACGGTGTACGCTAAACTTCAACCCTTTTTCTTTTTTGCACGGGGTGCGTTCGAGGATGAGGGAGAAGGAAGAGAAGAGGGATGGTGTGCTTGGACGGATGCACCGTCTTCGTGAACGTATGTCGTATGTACATATGTATATACGCACACTTACGAATTCGTCTCGAGCATAGCACTCGTTTCGCTATGCTGTCGTAGCCGCTGGTATACTTCGCTCGAACAAAGGAGACTTCCGTTCCTATCCTCCCCTTTCCACACCACGTCTTACCACCCTATTCTTCACATACGCTTTCCACGATACGGTCTCCTACGGCAAACCTCTTATCTCCTACTTCGATTCTCTTCTATATCTCTTCTATATCCTTATTTTTACGATCGACTAGCCTTAAAACCTACGTACTTACATGTTATAATACTATACATGTTTAATAGAAATTGCTTTGGGATGTATTGTTCTGGAAATTTGTAGAAAAATCTGTAAATGTATATGTATATATGATTATGTGCATATACATACACATACACACACACATACGAATATAAAGCTGGTGTCAGGTATTTATAACATAATATTTATGTCAGATAGTTGTATGTTAATGAAAGTGACGAAAAATCTCTCTCTAAAATATGTGTATCAGTTATCATCTACATTTTTCAATGCTTGTATATGAATAAGTGTGAATACTGATTTCATAGGAATTTCTACGTACCGACATGAGTTTTCAAAATTATTATTAATCTTAACTGATAATGATGAAATTGATACGTTATTATATATAATCTACATTTCTGAATGCATTATTAACATTATATATTTATTTGATAAATGGCGATTGGATCCGGAGGGATATTTTTCAAGTAATTAAATTAAAAAAGAAAAAAAAAAAATGTTTTATTGGTTCGCTTTGAATCGAAGACGTCAAGAAAATGAAGACAATTCCGTATATTTACTCGATTGCCAGATATCGTTTCCTGTTTTCTATTAAAGTGGATGACGCGAAAGATTCTTCATTCGATATACCTGACACGCTCGAGATTTAACCGCGTTGACAATGCAAGAACGACGAGCAATGCAAGAGATATCTGGATGTATATATACGTATATAGACATAACAACGAAAAACATACATACATATATATATGTATATATATATATATATACGTACGTACGTATATACGTATGTATGTACGTAGGATGTAGGAAGTCGAGTTTCCATCTCATCGAGGCGACGAACGTTCTCTTTCTCGTTCTTAACAAATACAGGGTTCTCTTTTCAGTAAATGCCAGAGAAAGACAACGAAGAACGTTCTTTCCGAGAAATTGCATTGAACGCGGAGGATGCCCTGTCGTATTTCTTTTCTTACTTTCCCGTGCAATAATACGACGATCCTGCAACGTGGAATGGATCGCCGTGACTATGGCAATGTCACCCACCCAGTTCCACCACAATTTCTCCGTTGGTGTCATTACATCGCATGTTACGAGAAAACGAACGAATGAACGAACGAACGACAGAACGTACGGACAGAATGAAACGGAACGGAACGGACGAATGAACGAAGATGGAGGAAGAGACGAAGTGAAAGAGTCTCGTGTAATTTTCTTTTTTTTCTTTTTATTATACGCATGTCGTTAAATACACGTCGTTTTGCTTTGAACGTATATACCACCTACCTGCGTGTATTAAGCTCAAACACTTATTTCTACAGGTTTTTTCTTTCTCAATATGAGTATGTATGTATGTATATATGCATGTATGTATGTATGTATATATGCATGTATGTATGTATGTATATATGCATGTATGTATGTATGGAAGAATACATGTGTATCGTACGTTTGTGTACTATCTTTATGAAGTATGAGTCATGGAAACTTATAAGAGCTTGTATCTCGATCGCTCTTGTTCTCTCTCTCTCTCTCTCTCTCTCTCTCTCTCTCTCTGTCTCTTTCTGTCTCTCTCTCTTGATGAACTCCAAACTCTTACTCGTTACATCTAATTAACGTACCTTAGAAGGCTTCAACCTTAAATATACCGGACTTTGATGTATGCTTCAGGTTGGGTATTGTTTAAGGAAGAAGCCTTCAGTGCTTGTGCTTCCCTTTAACCTGATGGACGTAAATTTCCTTGCTTTTTTTTTTTTAATTATTGTTAGGCGCAAGAGTTTCAAGAAGATATTTTTATTCGAGTTTCCTTTTCAAATGCATTCGACCAGTAACTTATGAGTATTGTATTGAAATTTTGGATTGTTATTATTTCGGGTAGATATTTCTACTTATTTAAAGTGCTGAAGACTTACACGAGTACAATGTATCCCTAATAATAGATATATAAATACTGTAATATGTATCGTGAAAAAGAAGTTAAAAAAGAAGAAAAGAATAGAATACAATAGAATAGAATAGAACAGGAAAGAAAAGAAAATAAGAAGTAACACTTTTACTCAGCTATTTTCTTTCATCATCTTTTCGAGTTTCTCGATCTTGAGTATGAAAAGAAGAAATCTTTGTTTTTCTTTCGACTTGTGGACATCTCCGAAAGTACCAAGAGACTAAGCGACTGTAATCATGAAATAAAATATCCTTGTCGAGTTCAGAAGTTCTTCAGACGACTGATAGAAGTAACATCGAGAGATTCTAGTCATTTCTTTCAATTTCTATAAACGTTGTTTGCCATAATAAAACAAATACATTTAATCAGTCCTATTTCTCTTAAGTTATATTCAAAGTTCAAAACTAATTTTGAATATAATATTACGTCATAATTGTATTAATTGTAAGCCATTAACTAGGACAATATGAGCCGTTTATTTTGAAAGTGATTCAAGTCGATTTATTTTTAAATCGTGATATTTAAGTTTAAATCAATTTAAAAATATTGGTTAGTGATAAACATGGTAGTATAATATTTTTATATTTAGAAAAATATATATAATTTATCAATCCAATTAGTTTAATAAACATTACTTAAAAAGTAGAACGTTTTGTAGAACGATAAGTGACTTGTCGCTTTCAAAATTAATGAAATGACTTCTTTGATTTTTGGATAAGAATAAATCCTTCATAAAGAAACATAATATAGTTTTAAAATAAATAAAAAACAAAAAAGAATTAATTATGTATTGTAAAAATAAAAACATTTATTCATTTTCAAAAGAATTAGACAGTTAACTTATATTTACATTCTCTCCATTTTTCACATTCAGGAGATATTTAATATAATTATGATGTACAGATGATATATATTGTAATAAGTTCTTTATATCCCATTATATTCCGTTAATTAACTAACTTAACCTATTAACAAAATCTTAATGAATTTAAATATATTGTAAATCAATTAAAAATAGAATCTCCCTATTATAAACGTTAACCCGATTATTTTGAAACGTAAAGTAGAATTGTAAATATTATAAACGTTAATTTGATTATTTTGAAAAATGGATTTAAATCCTTTTCAAAATCTTATGTATGTATACACATGTATAGATAATATTGATTTTCCACATAATAACGTATAGCTGTATTCAAACACTTATTCTTTTTTTTGGTAAATATTTATTTCTTTATTTTCGTATATTTTACCTTTAGTATTTAGAATGTTCCTTTTCGAAAACTCTTGTAGTAAAACCGAACATTGTTTTGCGACAACATCGACCAGACAATTTCCGTAACGAAACCCGTTTAAACGTGCCATGACTGCACACTACATATCTTTGGTTCAAGACGTTTATGTATATATATACACACACATACATGCACGCATATATATATATATATATATATATATATATATATATTTACAACTTACCAGAGAAAGACGAATACCAGCTAGCTTCGTACACGAAACACAAGGCAAGATAAGAAGATGCGACGAACGAAGTCAGCTTTTTTTCGAGCACCCGTGTAAACTGAGAAAAGCAAGCGTCATGTACGTTAGGAGGATTCTTGTCACACAGGATTGTCCGTCTTTCATTCTTTCTCGTACTTTTCTTGTGTATCTGTTAAAAACGACAAATTAAAATTAAAAGAAAAGCTTCGTATTAGAATAAATTAAATTAATCCTTTATGAAGTTATATAACCTTGAAGTATCATGCATTTTTAAGTATATCTATAGGTATTTATATACATATATACATACATACATACATACATACATAACACATACATACATACATACATACATACATACATACATAACACGTACATACATACATACATACATACATACATACATACATACATACATACATACATATATATATATGTTTTATTTTATTTTATCATCACAAAATATATTAATTGTTACTTCATATCCGAAGTTTTTAATATTCCTTAAATATAAGTTATAATTAATACATAATATAATTATATATAAGTAATGCTACAACTTTTCCATTATATAATTTTTCTTATATACTTTTTTAGATTTATATATATATTTTTTTTATGCAATGCAGATATGAACATTATTATAAATGATTATGTTATGTAATATATAAAAAAATATGTATATATATATGTATCAACAAAATGTATCAAGAAAGTTACTCACAAATATCAGTTCCAACGAAATGTTTTGTTCGATCGATTTTTGCCAGAGGCAGATTTCAAAGTGCGCGCTTTGATGTGTTTCGTTCAATCAGTAGATATTTTGCGATGCACGCTTCAAACGATCAAGTTATTTTGATCGAAACTGTGAACTTTTTCGTTGTTGCTTAATGAAACGCTCGCGTTTCGCATTACCAACGGTATTACTACTTTAGTCATAAAGTTTAAATTGAATACTCATTAAAAGTACGCACTGAGTCGATGAAATTGTGCAAATATTACAATATTATAAAGTATCTTTTTAAATAAGATTTTAATTACAATGTTAATTTCATTTACATAAAATATAATAGATATTTAAACGTCAATTACTAAAGTGTAACAATCTATTTAGAGGTATGCCGTTGGTAATTATTTTTATATACATATATATGTAAAGTACGCGTTTAATAACAACGTTCGTTAACACGAAATACATATGTTTAAAGAAACAATATGATTGGTTCGCATGTCGACACTGACCAATTTAAAATCACGAAGCGTATTAATCAATGGTATTATCTCATTGGTTGAATATAATAATTGTAGTCATTTTAAGTTCGTATGAATGAGCACGTTAGACTTTTGGTGTTCACGAGAAAATTTCAGTCTCGTGACGAGATATCGATGAAATTAAATCTTTGAAAGAAAGCTGATTACTAAAGGAAAGCGCGTAAGTATTATTTAATAAATCAATTCATTTTCAGAAACAAATGTTTTTATTAATGTTGGCCAAATGATGAAAGATCAAAATTCAACCGATCAAATTCGAATGATTTGGAAGTTGTTGGCAAGGACGTTCGTAGGAGTTTTTTCAAGAGGTGGATAGGGGGTGGGACATGGTATAAAATGTCACTTGGATTGATTGAAACGTATGCTTTGATATTTGTACATTTTTTAGTATTAAAGTTTTCTCACTGTGTGATGGAAAAGAACTGTATTCCCTTGCCTATGCCCCTTCTTGTGGACGGTCCTGGTCGTAAATGACCATTAAAGAATCGTACTGCGAATATAACGAAGCTCGTTATTACGTTTGATCTTCAAAAAAGTTGTTCGTTGTGCGAACGCGTTGTTCATTTGTTTCGATACGTTTCATTAGTCACCGTAACCAACGCGCAAGTTGCCCCTTTCTCATTACATGCGTAATTTTTTTTTTCAAAGAGCAGACACCGGTGTAACGTAGTATTTAAGGGGCTCAAGGAAATCGCTTCTCCATTATCCAACAATGAGTGACGTAAATTTCAAGTTAATGAGATATCGAATGTTACGATAATGATACAAATTCGATGAGACGATACGAAACCTGCACGAATTTCGTGAGTCGTGATTTTATTTTCCTCTTTTTTTTCTTTTTTTGTTTTATCTATCATCGACCAATATTTCGGCCATAATTTTTTTTTTTTTTTTATTTATTTTCGTTATTTCCATGGAGAAAGATTCTGTTATTTTATTTATTACGATGTGAATGTAAATGGTGTAGAGACAATACGATAGAATGTCCGTTAATTATGTTATATACGTGTGTATCGTGTCTTATATGGGTTAGGTAGAAAGAGGTAAGCGGGGGAGAGGGAAATAAATGGTTAGGATCCGTGTAGTTATATATATATATATATATATATATATATATATATATATAACGGGTGCATATATACATATATATATATATATATATATATACGAGTATGTATATATCCATTATATATATCTATATATATACGGGTATATATATACCCGTTCGCACAGTTGGAACAGGAGAGAAGCAAAACAATAGATGCGGTGAACAGAGCGAGATGTGGTTGTAGAAAGAAGAAAGGTGCTAGGAGGTAAACGTGATATATAGAATCGATTTGAATTCAACGTTAAAGCATTGAATGACAATTCAATTTCAATGATTTTTTTACTCGTAGTTATTTTTTTCTTATTTATATTAATGTATTATACGATATGTAATTTTGTTAACGTTATAATTGCATAGAGATCATTAATGATTTTTGCAGACATTGCATTTTAATTTTTATAGACATTATTTCAATTGTTTTACACGTAAGATTTCTTTTTTGTAACACTTAAAAAATTAAAAATACTTATGCTTTCTGTTACAATCTAATATTAAAATAATGACGACGATGAAATATTATTTATTTCTTTATATACAAAAAGTTATGAATTTAATTAGATTAGTATATTGATCCGTGAAAAATTAATTTCTTTGGGAGTCTATACGTATTAACATACAAAGGTGTTTATGCGAGCGCATCTTTAATATCAGATTGTGCGAATGTGTATATTAATGTGAGATCGTTTGTGATGTTTTTATATTTAAATATATCCATATAGTAATATTCCAACGAGCATTTTCTTTTCTTTTTTTTTTCTTTTTCTTTTTTTTCTTTCGAGGGTGACGTAGTCTCGAACGAGATGTTTTATAAAGTACTGTATGTGTTGTGTTTGTTCGTAGGAAGCTGTAAGCTGGGAGAGACACCCTTGCAGACTCCGTCCTGTGTATCGTTCAATGGAGAAGTCACGAGATAATTGTACATGCATACCTACGCGTTTTGATATTAACGTTTCGTACGAAAGAGGAAAAAAAAGGATCGTCTACCAAGAGTCTCGTGAAAATTATGCTTTCTAAATATTTAGGTACGTATTTATCTTGATTAAAATAGTCCAAGTAATTTTGAATATATTCATATAAAGTATATTTAGGTAAACTGATACTAATTAAAACATTTTATATTTTTGCAGATTTTCCTATTATCTCGATTATTTTTCCTTTCCTATTATATCCTATTATTCAATAAACGCGGCAAATAGAATAAGTTTGGGATATAGGAATAATATAGTATAGGGTACCAGTTGAAAATGACTTTTTGATTTTTATTTAAGAGATTCTACTTTTATAAAAGTAGAATCAAAAGATTATCGAGTATTTACTTTGATTGTTTCTCTGTGTTCCGAATGATGATATTGTTCGAGCGAACGTACTTGAGATAGAATTAGCGAACAAGAGAAAAGTATCGAAGTTTCTTTCGATTTTCTCGAAGAAAATACGGAATAACTATAATACAAAGTTCTATTAGAAGATTATTTATTATTTTATGTGCTTTTGTATCAAGTACAAGAAGTAGTTAATCATTTATAAAGTATCTTTAATTTTAATCAAAAAAGAACGAAAAAAAATTTTAATACTCTCTTAAATCCTTTGTTTAAGATGATATTTAAACGAAATTTTTGCAAAAAATAATTTTCGTTACTTTCGGAACATTTAAATATACTTGGTACGCTATAATAAAAATAGAAAAATATATTTCTCCATGTTAAAGGTTTTACGCGGTATTTAGCTTCAAAGATTATCATAAATATCTCGATAGAAATATCTTCGTGAGAGGATAATAACGTGAGGTGGTAGAAAAAAGTAGGTTTTTCTTTTTTCAAAGTAAAAACAGATGTTCGATGTTTCACAAACTAATCGTAGTTACAAGATCTCCGATTATACGTCGACGTTCAGATCTCGACGATTATCTCTTGGTAATCTTGAAAGTGACGTTTACGCGGTGCGAAGAGAAAGGGCAAAAGGGAGTCGATGGTGTGTCGCGTGTATACGCTTGGCGCACATGGGGTATTTCGAGCGAAAAAGAGAGAGAATGAAAGAGACAGAAAAAGAGAAAGAAAGAGAGAACGAGAGAGAGAAAAAGAGAGAGAAAAAGAGAGAAAGAGAGAAAGAGAGAAAGAGAGAGAGAGAGAGAGAGAGAGAGAGAGAGAGAGAGAGACCAGTAAAAGGAGGAAGGAAGAGGTAGAGTCGTGTACATGGGGTCCCATATATACACGTTTGGTTTCTGTGGAAGATGAGAGAGCGAGGAAGAAGTATAAGGGAAGGGAGAGGGGAAGAACAGAGATCCAAAGGAGAACCGCGCGCGGGCAGTGCACGCGCAGCCGCCGGGACGCGCGCATCCCGTGCTGCTTTTGCGCTCTTACGAACGTTCCGGAGTAGGAGCCCGCGAAATCACGATCCTCACTGCACTGTGCAACGTGCCATCGTCAAGGTGTTTTCTCTTGATATATTGACTGATATATATATATATATATATTGAAATATATATATATAAATATATTATATATATATAAATACATAGTACATGAGTTGTATTATAATAATTTAATCGTTAGTCTGGATATTTTATTTTTTTTTATGGACCTATTAAAGGTGAAGGACTACTGCCTTTAATTTGATCATCGTCCGAAGATGCGAAATTTTTCGAAAATTAGTTACTATATTGAGAAATTAAATACTTACTATAGGATAATAGATAGTCTAGGTTAAATTAGATTAATTGCAAGCAGTGTCAACTACGGAGTTTCAATGTCGTAGGGGATCGGTCGTCTATACTGAAAAAGAAGAAGATGAAGAATTATTGAGAATGTAAGGTAAAGACAAGGTTGTTAGGTTGTGTCCGTATTATTCGCGCGCTTCTTCTTCGCCACGTGGCGACATACATATATCAGGCACGTTGCACAGACCGACCGACCGTCCGTATTATTTTGGTACCGGGTATGCGTAAAATATCGTGAAGTGTGAGTAATATAGTACGTAGTGTCACGGCGTGCTGCGTGCGCGAATGTTCGCACGTGTTACTCGTGTTATCCGTGTTATTCAGCTCGTAGAGTGTTTTCTTCCTAGACTATCTCTTTGCTTTTCTCTCTTTCTCTTGTTCCCTTTTCTCTCTCTTTTCCTCTCTCTGTATCTATCCATCTTTCTCTTTTGCCTTTCGCCTTTTTTTCGTCTTTGTCTTTTGGCTTCGGCAACTTCGTCGGTCGGAAGCTCCAATAGAATTTCGTGGAATTCACGATCGCGAATTCGAGAATGCTCTGGCAAAACCGGTTATCGTGAGACTCGCGAGGAAGAGGACCTCCAGCAACGACTTCGGATGGAAGGTATAGACCGATTGCGAAGGGCAAGATATGTCGACAGCGAGATACGACGAGGCAGGCGATCGACTGATTGACCGATCGGTGATCACCCATGATCAACAGTGAACTTATGGTTGCGTACTGTTTATGCTTCTATGAAGGCGGACGATCAATGTATGCAACTTTGGCTTCGTCCTACTCGATCTAGGATATAACAAGGACGACGACAAAGAAGACGATGAAAACGACGATGAGCCTTCGTGGAGTTTTCTCAAATTTTCTCTACTTCGCTATGTTTATCACTGCGAACTATTGGTAAGTCTTATAAATCAAATATATTTATTATTTTTTTATCCTCGTTATTCTCGATTAAAAATTTATTTGCACTTTTAAAAAAGAAGGTTATACATATATATATAAAATTTGCCTATTCACGTTGGTGGATTCAGAAAATTATGGCAGCTTTTAGCGCTTCACCACGTTCGCGTGTTTTCACGAGAAAGAAATATCTAATAAGCTTTATGGTTATTGGGTTTCACACCAGAAAGAAGATTCTTCTTTCTTTCTCATCCCGCTTTTTCTTCTTTTGTTTTTTATTTTGGTTTTTTTTTCTTTTCTTAAGAAAGTATCCATAAATTTCTTAATGCAATCTTCTTACGTCCGATGCTAAAATGTATTTATGGTGATTCGAGTGTTATAACTCGTTAAGCTTTTCCGCACGTACTACTTCTGGGTCCGGTTTGAAGGATTTCCCGATATGTTTGTGATTTAAACGAGACCCGAGTGATAGACTACTACTTTATCTTAAACATTATACCCGCCATTAAATATTTATGAACTAACGATCCTTACCTTAAATATGCAAAATAATTCTGCTCTGGCTCTGATGTAAATATACAAACAAAGCAGGAGGGATACGGCAAGAGGATTAGCATATTTCATATCCTTCCGAAGGGATTAATTCGGGAATGTTTTGAAAATGACGGAAAAGGTTTATCGCACGGAGATAACGAGCCGAAGGACAATCGGAAATACTTTACTAGAATGAGTGAGATAGACGGAGACCGACTACTTTATCCTGGCGTCGATATTTCAGGCTCATCGTACTGCTTTCATTCGACCCGCTTTAAACGTCAATGGTCTTTCTCTATCTCTCTTTTTTTCTCTGACTCTCAACGTAGTCATTCGGTCGAGTATATCTTGAAGTCCATCCAGTTCGTTGGCCGATTCGAATCTTCTCCTATGTATTCACATCTTTCGTTTTACCCTCTCAATCTCACTCAATTTTTTCTCTTTATTCGCCTTCCTTATCGCAATACCATCATTGATATAACCGCACATTGAATTAGGAATGCCGAGTGATTTTCATTATACTCTTAATGATTTCTTTTGGAGATCTTTTCGAAATTAATTTACGATATATGTGATAATTGGAATTATTGTAGTTAATTGAAAAAGATAGAGACAGAGATACAGAGAGAGAGAGAGAGAGAGAGAGAGAGAGAGAGAGAGAGAGAGAGAGAGAGAGAGAGAGAGTGAGAGAGAGAGAGAGAGTGAGAGAGAGAGAGAGAGAGTTAGAGAGAGAGAGAGAGAGAGAAAGAAAGAGAGAGAGAGAGAAGTAAATGCTCTTATGTATTCCTTATTTTCGATTATAAAGTCAAAAAATAAACTTTAGGTGGGAAGTAAAGAAATTATATAAAACAAGTTGAATTATTTCTTTCCCTTCAATATTTTCTTATTACAAGCAAATAATAAAGTTTATTATTGTTACGCAGAAAATGTTTTTAAGATAAAGTGCTATTCATGTTTATAAATTAATTAAACGAAATTTTGTATTACTCTTCTCGATTAATAATATGTTCTATCGATAGAAAATAAATATTTCGAAAATATCTGAAATAACAGTGCGAAAATGTGATTTAAAAGACAAAAAAGAAAAAGAAGAGAGAGAGAAAGAGAGAGAGAGGAAGAGAGAGGCAGTGAGAGAGAAAAGAAAAAAAAAGTAAATCGGATCGATGAAAATGTTGGCAAAATACACGCACATGTACATATATCTTCGTACTATTTTATTCAGAAAGCGTCCGAAAGTACGTCCCATTAACTGTAAAACAATATTAGTTCGGTCGAAATGGTTCCACGGTCTTTATAAATAATTACTGGTATAAAGGCTGCATCACGTAGGGCATAAACAGCGACCAAGAGGTACAGGTATACGTTGCTCGAATAATGTGGGTGTCTGGCACAACTAAGAGGGTGAAAAGGAAAAGAGAAATAGTGAGTGAGTGAGTGAGAAAGAGAGAGAGAGAGAGGGAGAGAGAGAGAGAGAGAGAAGATTCTGAAAGTTACTAGAAGGGAAAGGGAGAAAGAAGAGATGAGGGATAGGAAGTATACATATCTACGTATATAAGGGTAACAGAGATAGAATGAGAAACAGAAGAAGATTTTGAAAATTACTAGAAGAGGGAGGGAAGAAAGACGAGACGAGGGATAGGAAATATACATATCTACATGTATAGGGTTAGCTGAAAGAGAGAGAGAGAGAGAGAAAGAGATAGTGAGAGTGAGAGTGAGATTGAATGAATGAGTGAGAGAAAGAGAGAGAGAGAGAATACAAGCGACTGAGAGTTTCATTTTGAACGAGTATTCTCTGCGTCCGAACGACGCGTCCTAATCGGGCAATATTAGCTATTGACTCTGGCTCATGGGGTTTACCGATGGTACTGTAGGCGATGGTGCTGACCATCCGACTGAACGAATGACGGCGACGAGGGCTTTTCGATTATATCCTGTTGAGAATCAAACTAAATCCGACACGTCTCTTCGTCTAAATTCGATTAACTCTTGACAAATAATTGTTTTCGATGAATTCCTATTTTTTTATTACCTTTTTTCTTACCTTTTTTTTTCTCCCTTTCGTACTCCAGATCTTTTTCTATCTTATGTGTAAAATTTAATCCCATTATTTTGTATCGGTTGAAACGTTCTTATTTCTCTCTATTTTTTTTCGGAAGAATAAATAAAAGAAACAAAGGCGAAATAGTCGAGGATTTGAAAAAATCTCCCATCGAAGGACGAATGTTTCTCTTTTGAAATTTCATCATTTTCAGTTTGAAGAAATCATACAGGCAATGGCTGTAGTTTTTACTGAAAATTTGATTTTTCGAATGCATGGAATCAAATTCGCTGTCGTTCGATTTGCGGTCTTTGGTAGTTATCCGAGTGTTCAATATATGAGGGCAAGAAAATTCGATTTCAAGGATAAACAAACATACACACTTTTATTGTGACCGATAATACATACTTTCGTGATGAATAAATTCTACCATTATTGACTTATTATTTATAATATATATATATATATATTTATATATATTTATATATTTATATAGGATGTTCCAAGCGATGCATAACTTCGTCCGAACAATCGTAATCTCATATTAAAATATGAAACCGTAAAAATTCTTTTTCGTCTCACGTTTACTATTCAAATGTGTTTTCACGTTTTTAAAATTTAATATAAGAATATCATATATAAAATTCAACAATTATACGAGAGTAAATTAAATATATACAGAGACATTCTATTTAAATGATGTATTATATAACAATCAAATAAAAGTATTTGAATAAAAAGAATATATACTACGTGGGTATATAATTTCATGTGGAAAACGTTGATAATGTCACGTTCTAATGATTTCAACCCACTAATGCGACCGAATCTTTCAAGCACTTTGAATTTCACATGCGATCACTGCCGGAGAATAACTCGAATCATATTACGCGTATTAATACGCGAACGCACGAGGAGAATACACATTGACCCGAGTGGAAACGAGAAACGAACAACAAACGAACGGGCTTACCGTAATTCGATCGTCCAATTTGCACGAGCATCCCGAAGGCGAAAGATGCACACACGCATCAGCCAAACTGATAGAATCACCCCCTGGCGATGTTCCCTTTCTCTCTTTCTTTCTCTCTCTCTCTCTCTCTCTCTCTTTCCTTTTCTCTCTCTGTCTATCTACTCCACTTTCTCTCTTTCTCTGTCTCTATGTCTCTTTGTCTCTCTCTGTCTCTGTTTCTCTCTCTCTCTCTCTCTCTCTCTCTCTCTTTCTCTCTCTCTTTCTCTTTCATGTACTCTGTAATTATTCATTTTCGTACGTGTAATTTGATTGAATTTAATTGCAAACAATGGCGGGTTTGTGGCATTCGCCACATGTAACAACGTGCTTGCTCTGTGTTGCTACCGGGTACACACATTTATGGATATTACTGTTCTGGGCTAACGCAAACTATGATTTAATCTTCGCCGACGACAATAAACTTCCCTTTCCTGATATCGCTCTCTACGAGATTGGTTTATCGATTATGGACACTTGTATCATTGTCGTTTCAGTAGTTATGCAAGTACTATCACAACATATTCTAGGTAGAACGTAAGATAATTACATGTAGGACTTTATACATAACGTATATTAGGTATTTCTCATATTGATGTTTCATTCGCATATTATGTGATATGTGAAAACGTGATAGAAAATCACTTTCGTTGTTTTCCCGTGAAAGGAAAAAAAAAGAAAGAAAGAAACTAGCCGTGAAATGTATCGCAAAGTTTTATCTATAGAGATCAATATCAATGTCCGTACGATAGATTTTTCTCAAATCCGCGAGAATTCTATTGATAAAAATCTCGTGTATCGAAATGAGTCTGTCTAACGTAGTAGAATCTCTCTCGTTGAATTCAATTACATTTCGTATCTTTTATCGAACGATACAAAACATTCGATGAAAATAAAAGGAATTTCGAATAAAAGCGATCGCTATTTTTATCGAAAAGAAAGAGGAATACAGGTTAGATGAAGAGGAATGGTGAATAAGGGTGAAAAAGGGGTAAGTCCGTAAAAACGAATAATACGACGATCGTTGTTTGATCTTTGCTGTTGCTTTTTCGTTGAACGATTCTCTCGATAACTCTCTTTTCTCTCTCTTTCTCTCATCCTTTTGAACGTTGGCATTGCTTTCGCCAATGTTTCTCGATGAGACCACGAAATACGCGCGCACACATTTACACATATATACACACTTACACTACATACACCCACGTTACACGAATACATAGACGTGTGCACATATGCATGTACATATATACACACTGTAGATACACATTACACATACACGTATACATACATGTATAATCACGTATGATATATAGTGCTCATGTATCGCAATTTTTGCACGAGCCATGTCATGGTGTCATCGATTATCGGTTTAATTTCAAATTTCGTGTTTCGAACGAAATCGTGGCCGATTACCCGCACCGTCGACTGTAATTACCGTGATGGCGATGGTACTGTCGGCGTGCCTCCACGTTGTATCGTTAAATTAATCTGCCCCGCGCTATCGATATATCGTCGACAGCGTGAAACTCGCACGTGCCTGTTTTCTCTCAACTTCTTCTTTTTTTTCTCCTTCTTTCTATTTTTTTTTTAGCGACATTGACAGCCGAATTATCCGATATTGTGAATAACAATACCTATTAATACTTCTCTGTATTTCTTTATATGATGTACACCTAAATGAAAGAAAAAAAGGCAGAGAAAGAACAGAAAGAGAGAAAGAGAGAGAGAGAGAGAGAGAGAGAGAGAGAGAGAGAAAGGGAGAGAGGAGAGAAAAGAATTAGCATTTATATATCCAGAAATTAGGAGAAATACGTTATGAATTATTGGTGTGCATCAATTAAACAAGAATTGGCAGTGGTTAACAATAAGATATAAAAAGAATTGAGTGAAGGGGAAAAAGAAAAGTAAAATGAAGCGGAGGAAAAAAATTTATCGAAGATGAGGGAGGGATGGAGGAGAGAGTGTTCGAGTCGAGTTTGGATATAATATTGACTTCCGGTCTCTTGATCGTCTGTCGTCGAGTTAAATTTCTACGATAGACTAAATTGCTGTTGCTGGCATGCTGAACGAGGAAACACTGCTACCATGCAAGTCATCGACCTCGTGCTATTTTGCGAAAGATTACGTTTGTTTAGAAAAGAGGAAGTATGAAAAAAAATAAATAAACAAGTGGAAGGGAGAATGAAATGGGGAAGGAAAGGAAAAAAAAAGAAAAAAAAGAAAGAGTAGAAAAAAGAGGGGGATACAGAGGAAAAGAGGTGGAGGGAAAAAAGCAGCATCGAGTGGATTCGTTGCTCGTTAAGGAGGTATATCTCCACCTGTCTTTGTTGGCTTGTGTTGTACGCAATCGGCTTCTATTAACGTTGTGTGCTAGTTAGCGCAGTCTCGAGGAAAGTGTAAAGAGAGAGAGAGGGAGAAAGAGCGAAAGCGAGAGAGAGAGAGAGAGAGGGAGAAAGAGAGAAAGCGAGAGAGAGAGAGGAGAGAGAGAGAGAGGGAGAAAACGAAAGAGAAAGAAAAAGAACTTGAATGCCACGGTGTTGGGTAATCTATAATGCTTGCGAGCATGGTCGATGCGCACTAGTGGCAATTATTTCTGGGACACTCCGTCTTAGGAAACTACTACTGACCTCCACCAATGCCGTTAATTAGGATAAAACGTGACTGGTACTATACTCGTATTTCTTTTTTTCTTTCTTTTTCTTCTCTTTCCTTTCTTTTTGTTCCTTTTTCTGTTTTAGTATTTGTTTCTCTCTTCTTTTCTTACCCCCATTTGAGCGACGAATTTCTACAATTTGTTTTTCTATATTCCCTTTAATTCCAACAATTGTTCTTCCACTTCTTCTTCTTTTTCTTCATCTTCATCTTCATCCTCGTGATCTTTTTCTTTTTCTTTCTCATCTTCTTTTTCTTCTTTTTCTTCTTCCTCTTCGTTTGTTTTTTCTTCGTTCACGTTGTTTACACGAAGAACGTTGAAGATTTTTATCTGAAAAACTTGTGTGATCCTAATCAAAAATAGAAAGAACAAGGAAAAGGAAATTCGCGATATCGACAACAAAGTAATTTACGTTCTCGTGCGTATTTCCCATTTTCTTTTTTTTTCTTTCTGTTTTTTCAAGGAATAAGCTCTTAGCTAAGTGCATCTTTTATACATGGGTCAAGTCATAAAGAGAAATGCTGTTAAGCTAAAAGCAGTCTAATGAGTTGGTTCAGTTTAACTCCGAACATTTTTCTTTATCATTTCACTTATTAACCTTATATATATATATATATATATATATATATATATATATATATATAAAAGTATCAGACGGATGTATATATATATATACGTCTGATATAGTTTTCGTAATTTTCCAAATGATTTTGAAAAGTTTCAGGAAACGTTTCGGTTTTTATCTCTTTTTATAGATTAGATACTCATTACGTCGGACGAGCCCTGGTAAAGAAAATGCAATGATCGACAAAGTATTTCAAGGATTTAGGCTGATACCGTACGAATTCTAATTTTTTAAGCCGTTTTTTTATAATCCTATCATCGTATTATCGCGATGAAGGACGCGCGGCGTGTCGCACGAGATAAGCCAAACTGCACTCGCGCGAGCAGGAGGTGGAGAGAAAAGAAAAGATAAAAGAAAAAGAAGAAAAAGAAGAAGAAGAAGAAGAAGAAGAAGAGAGTGAGAGAGAGAGAGAAAAAGAGAAAGAGAGAGACAGAGAGAAAGGAGTATTCAGGCCGCGAAATTGACACCACCGACTACCTACTTACCACTACTAAGAGTGACTT
>NC_060960.1:1831838-1851838 GCF_910589235.1 Vespa crabro
GTCATGCATTCGCGTATTCATATATAGCAGTGGATTTTTTCTCTTTGTGATAAAAAGATAAAGAGAAAGAGAAAGAGAGAGAGAGAGAGAGAGAGAGAGAGAGAGAGAGAGAGAAACAAAGAGACAGAGATAGAGAAAGAGAAATAGAAATAGAAGAAGCGAACGGAGAATTTCGATCTCGGTTTTCCGGTCGACCACGAAATTTTACGGTGAATTAAAAATTTCACCCGTCCCAGAGTTCTCTCTGACTCTCGGAGTTGTGCTGTGAGGAAGCCGAAGATGAATAAAACATTTTGTTCGACGCGTGGGGCAGCAAGTCGATTATTCACGCAGCAGTAGTATATACACACGCGTGCGTCCACCTGAGCGTGAGTGGACCCGAGCACATTCGGTATGACCGATCTAAAAACCGGTAACTGGTAACCGTGCTCGTAAATATCGACGATATCGAGGCGGAGACGCCTCACGTTGGCACGTGTCTGCGTCCGTTTACTCCATCATACCACGGAAAACGCCGATGACAATTCATCGACGCTCCAAAATCGGCCTATTCATGGGGTATGCATTTTTTAAAAATAAAACTCCAATCGTTCCGGATATTTTCGAATGGGATACGTATGCGTTCTGTGCGCTACTGTTGTATTTTCCTCTCCCCCCCCAAATTCCCTCTCCCCTTTCCTCTCCTTTGCCTCCTGTTCACGCATCCTGTTGTTCGATGCGATCGAATTTTTATTCCACATGCTTTCTTTTATCCTTTTTATATCGTTTTATTTGCTTTACATACCTCAAAAACTGGATCGTTGTTTATCTTAATCCGCGAAACTCATTCTTTCGTTCATTCGTTCCCGGTAAAATAAAATGATCATAAATTTCTTTTCTTTTATATCTTTTGTTTTTTTTTTGTTTTCTACGTTATCTTCGATCGCTCGAAAGTGAAGCGAGTGAATAATAGAAGGTAGAATATCGTTAAGGTCACTGAAGTATCTCGTGTATTCTCATTGGGGAATAGTTCGAAGGGTCTCTATCATGAAATCGACGGTAGTGAAAGTCCCGTAGGATATCTCTCTTGGGGAGAGGGGAGAAGGGGAAGGGAGGGGAGTGGGAAGGGGAGTTTGCCTCATTCTCGACCACGCTTAAATTTTATTCGCAGACATTATAAGAACACGTGACCGGATTCCTAGGGGACTTGTGTAACGTTACCACGAGGTGATAGATATGTCGATGTAAAACCGATGTAAGCGTAAAGGAAAATCGTTTAGCGTAATCGAAAGACGATACTTCGATACGAGTTAGATAGTCTTATTGAAAGAGAATGTGAATGAGAATAAAGAAAAAAAAGGGAATGAACGCATCAACGTTCTCGACCGTGCGAATTTCGTTCGTTTCCGGATTAAGGGGTTCCGACGAATCGACGTCGTGCTCGTTCCGTTCGTTAAATTTCGTTAATAGGATCATACGATCGGCCGGATCTCGATTGTTTGTTCTGAATTACTCGATAGCGATGCCAGCAGACTGTTAGGATCGAACAATTTCGCGATATAACGCGAAATCTCTTTATTGTTTGCCAATCTACCTATCGTCGCAAGTTACCGATCGTAAGCTCGCTAACGACACGCGTCACTGAATCAATCGTGAATGTTACGCTTTTATATACCTACACACACACATACATATATTTAAATATATATTATATACATTTTATAGAGTATACTATAATGTACACGTACTGTACGTATATATTATTTAGTACATTTCATATATATATATATATATATATATATATATATATATATTTTATATATATATAAATAAAATGTATATATATATATATATATATATATATATATACATTTTATATTTATATTGTATATATGTATATTTGTATATATACATTCGGATATATATATATATATATATATATATGTATATAATTTTATAATATATACATGTAAGTCCAAATTTCCTATTGGAAATATTTCCATAAGTCCATATTTTCAATAGAAAATTTGGATTTTGTATAACTCCTACATAATTTACATAATTTACATAATTTATATAAAAGAAATGAAAATAATATATAAATAGATGTAAATCATTAATTATATGGATAGAAATCAATGTCTGTTTTAAAACAGAATGTACGATATACTCGCGTGCTTATTTTCGATTGTTGTCCTGTATTTATTATTATTATTATTATTATTTTTTTGACATCCCGTCGTCAAACTTTAATACTTATCCTCTGTTTATTTCACCTCATTCATTCACCCTCACTCTCTTTCTCTCTCTCTATTTCTTTCTTTCTTTCTTCTTTTTTCTCATTTTGCTAATCGTTTTTTCAATCATTTCAACATACACATACATACTTGTATGTGTCAATTCATAAATGGTTCTACGATTCGATCTCGAATTGTTTTGAATAGTAAGAGTTTACAAAAGACATCGATTCTATCGACATGATTTCGGGAGCTTACGTTAGATAAGATACAATCATTAGCAAATATCCAAAGTGAGACTAGTAATCCTCGGAGTTTCGATTACTTTATGGTAAAGAGCGTAATTACGAAGCAAATGTATGGACGTGAGCTTTGCGCAGTATCAATGTTTATAGTTCTCCATTGACTATCAGGGATGTATATTTGTGCGTCCTCACTTCAACTGTACTGTTAATAATTTACTCGAAATGTCGGCAATTTGAAGCCTTCGCTAATGCATTCGTAGGTAGTAGGTTGTATATGTGCTACATGTAAAGTACATGTATTATACACTTACTTTGTGGAAAACGTGCGTACGTTGTGTGTGTGAGTGTATGTATGTATGATGTGCGTTCATACGTAAGCATGTATTACGCATTATAAACGTAGACATACGTAGTAGGTACGTAATACGTAGGGACACGTCTATTGTATTAAATGTTTGTTCTCTCGATATTGTAGATCCATTACTTGGATTTTACTGAAAATGTCCATTTGCCGGGATGACGTTACGTTTAAATATCCTTCTAGGGATAGTGCTCGACTGAGAAAGACTCTCGACGAATCCCTATACGCTGATAGAAGCAAGTAATTTAGAAAGCTTTTTTTCCTTTTCTCTTTTTTTCTTTCTTTCTTTCTTCCTTCCTTTTCTTTCTTTTCTTTCTTTCTTTCTTTTTTCAAATGTGGTTGTCATGATCTTCACTATGAAATCTACGGAAATCATTTTCTCGAGATCTCTTTCCATCTCGTATATAAGTATCTCGTTCATACATATAATCTTACACAAGGGACATGTTTATGTCCTATGTATTACATATATTTATATATATGTATATATATATATATATATATATATATATTTATATGGATACATATCGTTACTCTTTATAGGAGACGTGTTTAGACAACGACGTCCTTTCTACGCGTTTAAACACACCGTTTAGGATCGCATTTATGAACAATAGCGATTCTCACGAGCGATTACAGGAAGTTACTCGCAAGTTTACTCTTACAAAGAGTATCACTTGATAATTACGCGAGCGTCGTGTAACGTCGACATAAGAAGTGGAAGGTGGTAAAGCTTGAAGGAGAAAGAGAAGGATCAGGAGGGAGAGTGGGATTGCCGTGATTTCAGAGATGAGATTTGGACAGAAATCTCGGGAGAAAGGAGAAATTAAAACGATGCAACGAAGGAAGGAAATGTTTTGAAAGAAAGAGAAGGGAAAATGAAAAATAAAGAAGAAAAAAAAGAAGAAGAAGAGAAAGAAGAAGAAAAGAGAGAGAGCAAGAGAGAGAGAGAGAGAGAGAGAGAGAGAGAAAGAGGGAGAGAGAGAGAGAGAGAGAGAGAAAAGAGAGAGAAAGAGAAAAAGAAAGAAAAAAAATATTTACTGAAGGATGCTTCGAAAATTTACTTTCCGAGTCGTCTACTTTCTATGGAACGACGAATGAATAAGATACTCTGCCTATTCAGAGATTGAATCGAACGCGTGCTCGAGGGGTCGAGCTTTGTTATCGACTGTCATCGTTATTCTCGTTATCAACGTTGTCAACTCTTCTCGTTCTCGTCTCTCTCTCTCTCTCTCTCTCTCTCTCTCTCTCTCTCTCTCTCTATCTATCTATCTATCTATCTATCTATCTCTCTCTATCTCTCTATTTCATTTTTTCTCTCGCGAAACTTCGAGCCATTTAATCCGACGATTCTCGCCGGTGCAGCTTATTTTGAATCCCGCTTGTCGCGCCCTTCCGTCCCAAGAGAATTTTTTTCTCTAGCTACTGGAAATTCCGCCTCCTTGTTTTTCTTTTCTTTCCTTTCCCTCTCCTTCCCACTCGACTCCTCACCTACCTCGTCCTCTGTACCCCCCCCTCCCCATCCTTCCCTTCATTCGCCTCCTTGTCGTTCTGGTTTTTCTTTTTTGTTTTTGTTTCTTTTTCTTATTTGTTTTTTGGTTACATTTTTTTCCTTCTTTCTTACGAAGCTATTACTTTTGTTGTTTTGTCCTGTACGATTTAATGCATCGAGTTAATACCGAAGAGGAAAAATTACTTACGTAAGTATTTTTTCCTCGGCATACGGTATATATGTATATGTACAACATGTGTATATATTATATATATATATATATATATATATATATATATATATATATATATCATATGGCATTACCATTTAAATTCTCGCACGTGTATACGTTAGTATTATTTCGAGAGAAATTGTTCGTTAGTAAAGTCGATGGTTAATTATAGAATTTCATAATAATTGAGACGTCAAATCGTAGTCATTTCTTGTTATTCAATTGGTCGTTTAATGTGTCATTTAAATGCCTGGAAGAATGCTTGTGAAATTAGAAATAGTGTAATCGTGTAATTCTATGCAACTTCACGGAGTACTCTTATCTGAGAGTACATTTTATTATTTGATTGCATCTCAAGTCTTTCCTCATTCTCTCTCTCTCTCTCTCTCTCTCTTTCTCTCTTTCTCTCTCTCTCTCTCTCTCTTTCTTTCTCTCTCTCCCTCTCTTTCTCCTTTTCTCTTTTTTATTCATTTCTATCTGATGGCAGAGTGTCATTGACATCTGGAAGGGTATGTATATATACATACGTACATACATACATACATACATAGATACATACATACATACATACATACATACATACATACATACATATATTATGGATCGTGTCGGATCATAATCATTATTATCACTTCTTGGCTGCGTTAGCTTGTGCACGCTTTTAAATATCGATTGCACTCGACTCGTTGTTCAGACGAATCTAAATTCCCACTTCGTCCTTATTGTGAAACACAAGCGTATCAAGCATGACAGATATGATACAGAGATTACGTATACATGTACGTATTTATTTATTAACACGTTTCATGCCAGTCTGATTTTTGGATATTTTCCGTTTAGGCCGCGTGGGACATGCACGTCTTACGCTTTACGATTAAATAGTTTTGCTTCTAACGTATGCCTTATAATCTGTACAATAATAACAAAGACCATAATTATCAAGAAAAGGATATAGAATTTAAGATGCATAAAAGCAATATACGTGGCATTAAGATCTTGACACTTGACTTTACAATAAGCTTTTAAAAATTCTTCTTTTTACAATGAGAATTCCAAATTGCTTGAACGGAAAGTTCAATGTGGGACGCATACGCGCTAAAGTAATCTACATTTGTAATATTTTCTTATTAAAAAGTAATGTTCGAAGTTTTTTCTTTTTTTCTCCAAGTAGTTTCTCTCTCTTTCTCTCTCTCCCTTCCTCTCTGCTTTTGGACAGTTTTCGAAAAATTGGCCTATCTTGGCCATTGTTCCTTGACATTGGATTAGCATAATCAAGAAGCTTTCAGTTTTAAAGTATTTTTTCTTTTTTTTTTGTTCTTTTTTTTTGTTCTTTTTGGAAGAAGAGTCATTGTGCTAATACACTTTTGCTAGAGAGTAGAACGTAGTTACTTTACTATCATGCCACTTTTCACGAGGTGCGACTCTAAATTACTTCTTCTTTCTCAGCTTCCCAAGGAGTAAAGTACCTTCGGCGACTTGAATATTTTAAGAAGTCGGAAGTTCTCTATTCTGAGAGAATATTGATCCTCTTGTATTTTTTGTTAGGCCCTTGGACTTTGCTCAACGAATTGACTAATCGAAAGATTTAAACAGATCGATGATACTTGTTAGTATTTTCTTTCCTTTTTCTTTTGTTTGTTTTTATTTTTCATCGGATATTATCCTTTATCTCTGTCTCATAAATAACTACAATTTATTTACGTCGAAGCTAAGAACTGTTTGGAGTAATAGAATCCAAGAAGTATTCATTGATAGTATTCATCGTGTCTCGAGAAACGATATAATTCTTTCGATTTAAAATTATAAAGATCTCAAGTACTTCATGTTGGTTTATAATCGATGAATATAAACGTCTTTTCCAGGAAAAAGAAATCAACTAGGTTGAAAGGATATAAGAAGGAGGGTAGAAGAGGAATTATTAAAATCACATATGCTCCCTCTCGGTAACTTTTCTTTTTCACGCCGTTCGTACGACTCGAAATGTTGGATAATGAAGAGAAATGAGATAAAAAATTTATTAGAATGATTGTTTATGTTCGACGATGATGATTTATAAACAAAAATATTTTTTCTTAAAAATATATTAAGAAACAAAAGAAGAAAAAGAAAGTTGATATTTTCGTTTAGATAAGACGGATTTAATACGATCTAAAATTTTATATCGTTAAATGTATATATATATATTTTTTTCTTTTATAGAGATATATATACAGAAATATATATATAAATACATATAGAAATATATCTTTTCTTTTTTTTTTATCTATGAAAAAGATATTATATTCGTTTCATAGTAAAAGCTCAACGGGATATTAAACAGCTTTGCTCGGTCGTCGGTACATGATTTTCTTTATATACGTTCGATATCAATCAGACATGAGAACCACTGCCTCGGGAAGCAATAAAGGCTCGATTTACCCAATCTAAACATCCTGTCTTCATTCGTCGGCTTTCCAGTCGTGCGACGATGGAACGTACATTAATCGATATACATATGACGAAACCGTATACATATATATTTTCATGAGCATATATATATATTTGCTCATGAAATATTAGCTTCGATACGATTGGATAAATTGTTTCGCGTATAATATTTAAATAGAAAAAAAATAAAAAGTAAAAGAAAAACAAAAGAAAAAAGACAAAAAATCTCTCCGAGCGTGGGTATCTTTTTTGAATAAAGTCAAATAGTGGATTGATACGATGGGAAATATTTTCAATTTTTTTTCTTTTTTCTTTACTTTCGCTATTATTTATCGACAATCGAATAATTGATTGTGTTTCACGATTACGTTGTTCAATTTGAAAAATGAAATGATATCTCTTTTCGTTTTTTTATTGACGAACTACTTCTCTACGTTGAATCATACAATCTACTGAATGTAAACATTTATTCTAATAAAGATATTTTTGTAGTTCGCAATTTCGCAATTTATTATATAACTTGGATTCTCAGTTGAATATATATATATATAATATATACATATATAAGGGTGGGTTATAAACACAAGAATAAAGTTTTTGGAGAAAACGAAAAGTTTCTCAAGTAAGAAGAAGGACTCGAGCCGCTCTTATAAACATTCTTATATTTGGCCAGGCAGAAAATGTCTTTCCCGAATTTCATTTTATTATCGTGCTAACGCGCATTCTTACGAAAATGTTCGCAGTGGTGTCTGCGAACTTTTGCTGGAGAGTTTCGGAAGATGGAATTAGCTTTTAAGTTAATGAACTCGAGAAATTCCGTGGTCAGTTGTTCACGAAAGGCAAGGAAGTATTATGAGCTTGGAATAAGTTGCTTTTCAACTTTTACCTTAAGCACATGTATCCTCCATGAAATGGTACTTCACTCGTAGGTATATATACTATATACACATACATACATACATACATATATATATATATATATATATCGCAATTCAACGAAGCTCTCTTTTCTATAACTTTCAAGATGAACGATCCGTAGACGCTCGTAACTTACGGTGAGAAAGTAATTCGAATAAATCTTGCTTCTTAAATATAATATTATACACTCGTGGTAATAAATTCGTATAAGTTCGCGATATACGAATACGTTGCTTTTTGCGATATAGATCGTCGATACGTATATGTATATGTAAAAATGAAAAAGGGTGAGTGGAGTGGTGTACCGTTGGTAATTAGGTAGGTAGGTAAGTAAGTAGTACAAATAAAAGAATATGAATGAAAGAAAAGTGGAGTGAGAAGATCGTTGTCAGGCCTTCTTTTATTATCAACCACTGATCGATGACGATCTTTAATCGGCAAATTAAAATCGATCATACTTACGAACGTATTTATCTACTAGTGTGCCATGAAACAATTTTATGATTTTTCAAACGATCCCGGATCGATCAACAACGTTTTCTATTTCGCATACTTTATAACACGATATTGCTCTTCTCCGCATCTCTCGTCCTTTCTTCTTCTTCTTCTTCTTCTTCTTTTTCTTTTTCTTCTCCTCATTTTTTCTTTTTTCCTTCTTTTCTTTCTTTCTTTCTTTCTTTCTCGGTTGCCCTGTGGGCGAGGCTTTACGAGTTAACCACTTTGCGGGTCCGAAGACCACGGAAGGTGGATGGGAAGAAGATGAAGACGAGGTTGGACGAGAGAAAAGGGATAAAAAGATAAGGTAAAAGAAGATGAAGAAGAAGAAGAAGAAAAAGAAAAAGAAAGAGAAGGAGAAAGAGAAAGAGAAGGGAGAAGGAGAAGGGGAACGGTAGAAGGGGAAGAAAGAACGTGAGGAGGGAGGGAGTAAAAAAAAAGGGAAAATCCTCGCGAAGCCGTGAGAGCAAAAAATGTACGAGGCATACCTCGTGCGTCTCGTTGAGGAGGAGAGAAGATGAAAAATCTGTTGAACTAACGTTCATTGGAAAATTGCAGCCAGTCGCCTTCGAAACAGGATGATTAATGTAAGAGAGACGTCATATATAAATATATATGTACACTCACATACACACAAACACATCTATATGCGATCATTTACCAGCCTACGTATTTTGTGTATATGTGTATTAATGCGTGTATTGTATGTGTGTGTGTGTGTGTGTGTGTGCGTGTTTAACCTGACGTACTTATATAGAGATTTTCTCGAAATCTCTATCTTTCATAGCTTTTCCGTATCTTCTAAATATATTCATAACAATTTCATATTTTTTTAAACCTGTGCAGTAATTTCTGTTAGATATTAATCTAACTTGGAAGATTTGCAATCATTTGTTAATTTTTTTTCGCGCTTTATTCGCGTATTATATATCGTTATCTCGGAATAGTCATTTTCGAGTATTTTGTTGGACGACGAAGCGATTTAAAAATTGAGAAGGAAAAAGAAAAGAAAAAAGATAGATACAAAGCGATCTATTAATCTAATACATTTCATGACTTTTCTCGTAGATACACGATATAGGATAATCCATTGTCACCATTTTTTTCTTTTTCTTTTTTACATTAGATTACTCCTCTTAAAAAAAAAATATCTATATATATATATATATATATATATATATACTTTTAATCTCGACAAAAATATTTCAAATGAGCGCTGATCCGTCCATTCGATGTTTCACGATCTACAATAAATTTTAGATTTTATAAATCGATCGTATTGACATTGAGAATCACTGTTAAATCATACGATTAACTAGGCCCACTCCCCTATCAACCGTCTCTTTATTTGTTTCTCGCTATTCCCCCCTTCTCTCTCTTTCTTTTTCTTTCTTTCTTTCTCTCTCTCTCTTTCTCTTTCTTTCGATTTTTCTACTTCCCTACCATCGACCCTAAGCTATGCTCATGTCTATACGCCTACTTCTGGGTTGGAGCACTGACTCGAGAGGGTTTCTGCAAGGTGGAGAAGTCGGTGGTACACCACCTACGGTAACGGAGTCGGAGAGAGAAGTCCTTAAAAACAGATCCATTAAAGTTTTTCCGGCGTTTTCAAGGTGCTAGTGGATGCTCAGAACGGAGTAAGATTGCGCATTTCTGTTATTCGTATGTGTATATATATATATATATATACATATATCTGGCCATGATGTACATATATGTATATATATATATATCTGGTCATGACGTACATATATATGTATATATATATCTGGCCATAATGTATATATATATATATATACATATATATATGTATATATATACATATATACATATATACATATATATATATAAATATATATAAACACACACACACACACACACACACACACATATATATATATATATATATATGTATGTCATAGCCAGACGGATTCCGGTAGTACCATAACCACTTGTCGCTCGATATAAGGGAAAACTCTCTTGGTACTACTTGCTTCCTCTCTCTTTCTCTCTTTTTCTCTCTTTTACTATTACTTTGGAAATTTCTTTCCTCGTTTGCTATCTCCGTTCGTTCCATAAAGATTATTATTCACTTTCTCAATATTCTTCTTCTTCCTTTCCATATTTTCTATTTCTCTCCCTTTTTCTTTCTCTCTCTCTCTCTCTTTTTTCAAATTATAGCCATCGTAAATCTATAGAGAATAGGATTTTGTAAGCTATTTTGTGAATAATTTTGTAAACAATATGAACTCGATATTAGAGAACTATCACGTAGGATAAACCTTTACATCTTATCTTATTTTTTAAGAGTATAATACTGGAATAATCTTAATTTAACTAAAACGTTTGTTTATCTCTAATAGTGGAATGCAATCCGAGAAATAGAAGGAGCGAGAATGCTCGTAATAATTTGTCATAACAACTAGAGATATTGTGTCTACCTGTGTAGAGTAATAATGGACTCGGTCGGTCGTATTTGTCGCTTGATCATTAGAACCTACCCTTACTTCGGGCTTATTTACTCTTATAGCTTTCAGAGATATGTAATCGACGTGGTTCCTATTGTATTCAGTATTATTATTGTACGTATAGAATTCGAATGATTATTATGATTATTATAGATTCGTATGGCTTATTACGATCATATACGCAATTTACATATATATCTAATTTCTAATAATTCTATCTATATTTTTATTTTATTGAATATTTTTTATTATTTTAACGAAGGATATTGAACATTATTTCGTATTTCATCACGTTTGAATCCTATAAGAGTAGTAAGTTCGGATTGGCGAAATGATTTCTATCTCGTAGAAATTCATGGACGATACTAACACGAATTTCTCTTCTCTCTAATCGATTACGTTGTATCCTCTGGTTCTCGGTAACAAGCGTACGTGACATCACGGTTATCAGCCAATTAGAACAGTTATTATCGAGTTACAGCGGTTGATCTATATAGTAAAAGATATGAGGTTTGGTCAACTCCATATCATCGATTGAAAGGATGGATCTTTAAACGATAGTTTCGAGTGTCTCCACGTTAACTTTTAATCATCAGTCTCTGGATTTCAATGATTAGGAGGTATTTTCTCGAATCGGTCGGACGTGAGTCGATTACAATCCTTTGTGATTTCACAAAGCTTTGATAGTTGTCCTTCTTTGACGATTGAATGTACGTCAACGACGTAATAAAATTCGTGACGTTTGTAGTTTTAACATCGAAATTTTCAATAATACAATATTGATCTGAATACTTCTTTTTTTTTTTTTTTATCTTTTTTATCTTTAAAGTAAAATAAAATAAAATAAAATAAAATCAGATAAAATCAAATAAAATAAAATGATGTAAAATGAAGTAAAATCCATTACCCTTTCTCGTTTGGTACGAGTTCATTTTCGAATCGTCGAGAGCAATCCCAATAAAGAGACTAAAATTGTACCGACGTAAGCCATATAATCGCGCGTCACATAATGGAGCTCTTTCTGCCATTCGACTGATCAAGGGCAACTTCAGATTCTTTCGTAATGAGGCTATGCTTCGACGGTTTCTTCGCTTTATGTCGAAATAAAACGAGCATATAGGAAAGGAAAGGAAAGGAAGAAAGAAAGAGAGAAAAAGAGAAAGAAAGAGAAAAAAAAGAGGTTCTTTATCGTAGAAAACGATGCTTACTTCGCTGACGTTTCCCTCGTTTTCCTTTAACGCTCTTCACCTTTTGGCAGTTATCGACGAGAAAACGTGAGGAAGGTCTCGTTTACGAGATTGACGTAGGTCGTTCAAAGACGGAGCAAACAGTTCGATCGCTAACCATGAAAATTGTGCTAAGTGTATGTAGAAAGATAGAGAAAGAGAAAGAAAGAGAGAGAAAGAGAGAGAAAGAGAGAGAGAGAGAGTGAAAGGACGAGGGTGAGAGGATAAAATGATTTGACGTCCTCGAGGGAACAAATTCTTGCTCGTAAACCGTACGATCAACACCCTCGGTTGTTTCACAGTGAAACTGGGTTAGGGTCGTTCACAAATTAGCTTATAGCTTCGTCCTCTTCAGTCGCTTCTATAGATAGGGATGAAATACTAGAATACTGGAATACGAGAATTGTCGTTCGAATGTTGGTTTTCCAACATCATGTTGAATTTGCTTATTCGAAATATATCTAACAGTATCAGGAGAGAAAGATCATTTCGACTATGAAATTAGTGCTTCTATTGATTTAGGTTCTATTTGTAAGTCATATGATGAATTGAGATGGTTATAATGCAGACACACACACACATTCGTATATATGTACAATGGATTTAATGTAACATGTCGTTTTGTCATTTCTGACAAAATAATTCGTAATATTTGACAAATTTAATAAGAATCGACTTTGAAGATTTCTCGAAAAGATTTTTCGTGGAATTATAGGATGACTATATTTCTATGTCAAATCGATCTGGTTCAGGATAACCGAGGACCATCAAACTCCTTTCGACGTGGCCATTAGCGTTGACACGAAGAGATTCTGTCGACTCGACGTGGATTCAACTAAAGGGCTTGGAGTTAGTTGAAAACTGAAAGCATTTCTTGTGAATATTGACAGATAACCGGACTTCCATTTACGCTTACTCAAAGATTGCCCAAACCGTCTCCGTCTTTTTACCTACAAAATTCATTTAAAAGCGTTCCGTACGGATTATTCTCAAGACGAATAATAAGTACCTGTCCTTTACAAACGAAGATTTTTTTTTTATTTCGTTTGTATTAGTTAAAGGCCGTTTAAACGGTATAATAATAATGATAATCAGTCTATAAATTAATAATAATGACAATCAGTCTTCCATTAAATTTATTCACCTGATCTATTATTTATTTACTTATTTTTGTTTGATCAAAAAAAAAAAAAAGAAACCAAGAAAGATAAAAAAGAAAAAGAAAAGGATCGTTGTTCTAATAAGTGAAATTAATTTAATTCGTTATTGAGAACTATATTCATTATTGTAAAAATATTTATACGTAAAACTAAATATAAATTGAAATTAACGATCGGGCGATCGGTAAATAGCGTCCTTCGAAGTCTTTCGTGAACGAAAGGGAGAAAGTTTGCAGCGTCCCATGGAGATTTATAAATAGATACGTAGTACGTTGCTATTGCGGGAAAATTTAAAATTAAGTATTTCGTTCTGCCATTCGACACACGTATTGAAGAAAGTGCACATATTTAGTAGGGGAAAATAAAATCGATTTCCTATTGTCGACGATAAGAAATAGATCAATATCTTGAAAAGATATCGTGATAGTTTGATAATTGATTTATTTTATTGTTAAAAAAAAAAAGAAGAAAGAAAGAAAAATCGTTGACAAATCGACGATTTATTTCTTACGTAAAGTAAGTGATCGATGAAAAAGAAAAAGAAAAATGAGGATAGAGATAGAGAGAGAGAGAAAGAGATAGAGATAGAAATAGATAGAGATAGAGATAGACAGAAATCGAGAGAGAGAGAGAGAGAGAGAGAGAGAGAAAGATGGAAAGAGAGACGAAGAAAAGTAAAAGAAAGTTGGAAACGTGCTCATGCTCTAAAAATCCATGCAGAAGTTTTGGAAGCTTAACGACAACGTGAATTTGTTTAAGATGGCGGTACAGTAGAAACGGTGCGGGCGTTCATACGAATGGAAATAAATCCTCTCGGAAAGGTCGTTCTTGCACGTGAGGCGTGCAGGAAATCCTGAGTAAATCCAAACAAGCTTGGTGTATACGGGAAAGGAAGGATCAGGTCTTTCCACCTACGATTTCGAAAAGGGACGTGGTTTTATTTATAGGGACTTTGGGGCCGTCTCGTGCTGGCACATGCCACGCGCGTATGCGAACGGAATCGCGGGCGTTAGTTGCGTCTTTTACGCCTGTAAGAATAAATTATTTGGATAAGAGTCGCGGTTAAAGGTTACTGGCGTGGTTGGTCTCCTCCTACTCCTCCTTCTCCTTCGTTTTTCATGAGTAGAGATGGCGTTCCACGAAAAACGGAAAAATCTTTTTTCTGTCATCCTGGTCCGAGCTTCGTTACTACAAATTTTCGACGAAATTTATGATCTCTTTTTTTTCTTTCTTTTTTTTGTCCTTTTCCTTTCTTTTTTCTTTCTTTTTTTTCTTTTCTTTACTTTTTTTCTTTCGAAGAATATATCCTGTCAAGCTTTTTATCTTATTTTCGAAATGTGACTATTTCAGGACTATTGTCGTGTATATGAAATCATTTTCTGCACTTTTTCGTTCTCTTCTTTGACAAGATAAAGGAAAAGATGGTAATATGAAACAGGTCTTTTAACTTATGTAACATGTGACTAGTATTTCATGTAACTTTTTGTCTTTATGTTTCACGAAATATCAAGATGAACAATTAAACTGGTCGAAAGATATAGAAAAAAAAGAAAATAATGAAATAATCAGAAATGTCGTAAAAGTTAGATTTCAGAAAATTGATATGGGAATAAGATTAAATATGTTCGAAAGGAATATTTTTTAATACATAAATCATGAAGATAAACAACATAAATACATAGAAAAATACATGCAAATATTAAAATTAACATAAATTTTGATGCACTATCATGTATACGAACAATATAATCAGTTTATATATTAGTTCAATCAAAACAAACATTTCTAGATATTAGGAACGGAAGTCACGCACACGTAATATTTTCTTTGTCACATTTAGAACAGTTTGCATACATCCGGTCAGATACATAGGAAATGGAATTTCATGGTTTCCATATTAACATCATTCATCCCGTATTACCATGATTCCTATATCACAAACATTTTAAAAAACTATTTAAATGCTATTTAAAAGCTTAAGTTA
This sequence comes from Vespa crabro, assembly GCF_910589235.1. Taxonomy (NCBI): domain Eukaryota; kingdom Metazoa; phylum Arthropoda; class Insecta; order Hymenoptera; family Vespidae; genus Vespa; species Vespa crabro. The sequence continues at coordinate 1,847,063 of NC_060960.1, forward strand.
AAATAGATTATCGGCATATTTTACTCAGTAAAAAAATAATTAAGCAATAATCTTCAATTATACAAAAATGTTGACAATTGCGAAAAGAAATTTTGTTCTTTAGCCTTAACATCGTTACTTTATAAAATTGAATTGTTGTTTTATTGGGAGATCAGAGTACACTTTTTAGAGTACTTACGTAGGTATAATAAAACTCAAAAGTTCGCATCCTATATTATCAACTTTTTCTTTGAATGAATTAGTTATTTATTCTATCTATCTATCTATGGTTCTTATTCTATATATATATATATATATATATATATATATATATATATAATATATATATATATATATATATATATATATATATCTTTTTATGGGACAAGATATATTTTTTAACGAGTGGTTTTACGGATAATAGGTTAAATTTAGATCTTTTCCTTTTTTATTTTCTTTCTTTTTTTTTTTTTTTTTAACAAGAAAGAGGAATATAATTAAAAACTTGACACACACTTACTATTCCTAGTGTTTGATTTGTAAATTAAACTGTGTTTGAAATACTTGCGTTCTTTTTTTTTTCTTTCTTTCTTTCTTTCTTTCTTTCTTTCTTTTCTTATTTTGTCTCGTCCTTTGGCTGATCATTCGTCTAATGGCCAACTAAATATTGACTTTAGGGTAGTAGATTTAGTGGCGGACAGTACGTTGTTTGCGTTTTCTTCCTTGTGTAAGAATATATATATATATATATATATATATATAGAATTCAATCGTATATAGTTGAATGTATTACGATGATGTCTACGTCGTACCTATGTAGATGCAACGACGAATCCTCTTAATAATCCGATAGATAAGACAAGACAAGCCAATGATCCAATTAAAGACGACAATCTCGATAAGAGGATTAACAATTAACGATTCCTTGTTAATAAAGATATTTAAAATTTATGTTGTAATAATTTTATAAAAATGATGATTTTGTAAAAATGATAAGATCGAAGGAACGAATTTATTTTTGAAGAAATATATATATATATATATATATATATATATATATGTATATATATAAGTACCAGATGTATTTCATTGAAGATAAATAATTTATAAGTTTGAGTACCTCTATTACAATGACTTCGAAGAAAAATGTCCGTTCTTTTCTTTTTGCAAGTTTTTCTCTTTTCAACGACTATTTCGTTGGTCGGTGATATAAAACCAGCGAGTTTTTAATGGACTGTGGACAAACAGGCGAACGTGCCAGAAACTCGCGTTTCACGATTGCACAGAGTACAAAAATATATATATATATATATATGTATGTGTGTATATAGATATATGTATATACATATATACACAAAAATATATGTGTTTGCATGTGTATCTATAGGGGCCTTCGCGTATATCTAGTAGGATTATGTCAGCTCGAATGTCAGCTTGATTCGTTTTCAAAAATCTGAAATTTAATGCTTGTTAAAAAAAAAAAAAGAAAAAAATGTTTGTAGATGTGTTTTAGTATGTACATAAATATGCATCAATGAGATTCATATGACATAGAAATTCTCAAAGTTTCAAAGTAATAACGTAAAATAAGCAATTAATTTTTTTTTAACGATTGTGAAATTTCGAAATTTGAAGTCAGTATTCGATTGGATTTTATATCTTCTAAATTTTTAATTGACGAATCTCTCGCGTTAATCGTTATGTCATTTCCCTTTTCCATCGAATTTAAGAGACTCGCGGGAGATAGATGAATAGGGAGGAGGGGGAATCTCGAGAGAAATTCGCCACTAGAGGATCCACACGGCGTAAATGCAATTTAGATTGCAAAGGGGATTTCCCGTGTGTCTACTGGATCATCGTATTTCCTTGCAACAAGTGATACTATTTCTCTCTCTCACTCTCTCTCTCCCTCTCTTTCTTTCTCTTTCTCTCTATCTATCTATCTATCTATCTATTTATCTATCTGTCTATTTATCTCTCTTGCGGTCTTTCGCCTTCTGCAGAATTTCGAGTACATGTACTACATACTATATATGTATACATATGTATATAAAGCCGAGTATAATGTGTTACCAACACGAATTTGATTTGGATTGTTTCTTTGTAGTGTCGTCATGTATGTAGCATATCTTCGTTTTCTGAACCTTCGTCTGCGGCAAACAAGTAATATTTCCTCTTTAAGATCAAAAGCTGAACTGGATTTTTCGTATGACTCTAGTATATATATATATATATATATATATATATATATATATATATATATACATATATATATACATATGTATATATGTATGTTTTATATATTATATATTATATATATGTATATGTAGTTATACTGATAAAAAGTTCATTTCGGTTGGAAACTTTGCCGATTATATTCCCGTTCATCCTTTCGTTTCGCTTTGTTTGATCCGTCAATTTTGATTACATCCATTTTGCGGCCAACACATAAGCTCAAAAGATAAGGAAACGGATGAAGCTTATAAGTAAACGTGAATGAGGGAAGTCTAGGTATAGGTGAAGGGTAGTATTAAGACGACGTTAATATACGGTGACGTTTCAGGTGAAACGCTGAAAGATAGAGATAGAGATAGAAATAGAAATAGGGATAGAGATAAAGACAGATAGAGAGAAAGAGAAAGAGAGAAAGAGACAGAGACAGAGATAGAGAGAGAGAGAGAGAGAGAGAGAGAAGGGAGGGAGAGTTGAATAGAGAGAGAAGGCTGCTCGCTTGTCTAATGGAGTCTGTAGGATGTGTATAATAGCTTAGAGTCGCTTCCCTATCCCTCCCTACTTAGAACATGAGCCAAATTACTCTCTAATTCGCGTACTATTTAATAACCAATTAAGCGGATTTATTTCGTTCATTTATGCTGTATTTATCGTTAATGATCTATCTAAAGATGTTACAAACAGACTTGTTTCTATTGAAAATTGCATTAGTTTGTATTGATAGTATTTGAAGATGAAGGATTTGCGTGTTTGTTTAATACGCTAAAAGGGAACTGGAAGGTGATTTATCTAAGTGAAAGAAAAAGAAAGAAAAGTTAGACTGAGAGAGAGAGAGAGAGAGGAAGAGAGAGTAAGAATAATTGAGAAATGCTTTGAACATGTTCTTTAGCGAATTTTTCCTGATATAATGATCACAGAGACTTTAAAGAGTAATCCTTTAAAAATTTCTGTGTCGTACCATTATGAAAATAATAATTTGGCTTTAAAACGTTTGATGTAATATGTATATTATGGTAGACGTCGATCGAAAATGATCGCCAATAGAGTTTGACCTACATTGATAGGTTTGAGTGTTAAACCTTCATGTATACCTATTCTTATCGCGACCGGTTCAATGATCTTAAAAAAACTTATATTTCTTAATTTAGAACGAAGATAATAGCCAATTTGGTAGCGATAAATGTAGTTTCTCTTATTTAGAAATAAATAATTTACATTTTATTTGTTTTCGAAAACTGTAAGAGTGTTAGTAGTAGCCAACGCAGATAAATGTTTACGAAAAACAATGGTAACGTGGGCAACGGATAGGTTGATTCAAACATTTTTCGTTTGTAACAATTTTATAGTTTCAAAATTGAGTCTTCGAGAGAATAATATTATAAATCATTCAACCGGTTAAATGACCAATTGTAGTGTATAAAAAACAAATAATAAAGAAAAGAAGTGAATATTGAAAAATTTATTGTACGTATATTATAAGAAAAGTCGTGAAGTTTCAAGGCAATGCAATTATGTTGTATATAGGAAATTTTAATCGAAATTTTGAATATCATATGACCGATGGGTAGGTTTAGTGATATATAAATACGCATGATATCAAGCATATCTTGAAAAGGAAAAAATTTCAAAAAATCATTTTTTTTATCATAGTTGAATTCATAATTGATATACTTTAGATTATTATGTCAATATATTAAAATCAATGTAATAATCAAGTGACTTTAATTATAAAAAGATAATATTTATTTACACATAATACAACTTCATTTCATGCAGAAATATCATCAACTTTTTATAAGTAGATTTTCAACATATGCGGAATTATTTAATTGCCATAGCTCCTAGTAGATTTATATATATTATTTAAACTACATAATTCTTGAATTGTATTTTTTGTTAAGTTCGTGTAACTGTCGGTCATGGTATTATTATCTCCATTACTGTTTGCTTCCAAATTTGCATTTTCACTTACTTCATCCTACATTATGAAAAATAATTTTTGTTCAACATTTAATTTTTACTAGATGAATATTGTAAAATAACATTTATTTATAAGTATATATATATATATATATATATATATATATATTCTGATATAGTTAGTCTACTTAATAAATTTGTGGACAAAGTAATATCAAAAACTTTAGACTTTTGTCTTTATAGTTTTAAAATTGAGCCTTCGAGAAAATAATATTTTAAAAAGATATAAATCATTCAACCGATCAAATACCCGGTTGTAGTATATAAGACACTACATATTTTTCGAAAAAAACAAATAATAAAAAAAACTAGTAAATATCGAAAAATTTATTGTACGTATATTATGAAGAAGTATATTAGGAAAAGTTGTGATATTTAAAGGTGGTGCAATTAAGTTATATATAGGAAATTCTAATTGAAATTTTAAAAACGATCATTTGACTTGATTGTGGTAGGTTTAGTGTTAAGAGCGGATTATAAGAGGCTACGAAATCTTTGAAATTACGTGAATCTATTCATCGCATTTATGATGTCTCGATTGGCAACAAATCAATTAACGCGTTAATTATTGCTTTTCAGAATCGG
>NC_060960.1:1856838-1874338 GCF_910589235.1 Vespa crabro
AAACTTTCAAGAATTTCTCGAAAATCGTTAAGAACTTTTCGTTAAGAATCTCATTGATTTGGATCGAATCGTGAGAAAAGGACATGGAAATCGGTTCCACTCGCATAATCTCCGAGAAGAAAATTATTCTCTTTATATTCGAGTGACGCGTCCCCGTCGTATCGCGGTGAATTTTAATTTAATGAATTTAAATTTCATACGAAGCGAGAAAGTATCGAGTCGGAGAAGACCAGACTCTTGTCTATCGATGCGTTATCGTCTCATAAACATTTCACAGGACTCCGTTGGTTCGTATTTTTAGTTTTTGAATCCAAAGAAATCTTGTGATAACAGACGAATATTCGGCGATCAAGCGTGTAAATAAGTTAGGATTGCATCGAGTATAACAGTCACTATATATTTATAGTATTCTCGGTTAAATGTTTACATTCACTTTCATTGTATCAAATATCAGTTATAAATAATTTCATACGTGGTATACGTTCAATCTTTTTTATTTTTTTATTTTCTCTCTCTCTCTCTCTCTCTCTCCCTCTCTTCCTCTCTCATTCTCTTTCTTTACTGTGTACATTATACAGTACTTTACCGATAACTTTTGTCCACTTTTTATATGTTTATTTTTTCTTTTTTTTTCATTTTTATATCAAAATGATTTTTACAAAAATATAAAATTTTATTGACAAATAATCGTACGTTAAATAAACGGACGAAATGTTTCGATAGATAATAATACATATGTATGTACATATACCTATATATCCTAAATAATATAAATAAATATACATATTTGTTTATACATGTGTACATACATACAGATGTCATATCTTTTAACGATTAATGTTCGATCGTTGCCATCATAACATAGCAGATAGACAGACACATACACGCACATATGCTTTTGTATACGTAGTTTGCGCGTTTATATAAAGGTGCGATATCACGGGTTATTATTATTCAGTAACCGATCAACCGAGCAGACAACACGATGTACGTATCGCGAATAACAATTAGCTGTAAAACGACGAAGATCGCTATGGACGAAGATTTGTCCAGTTGTGACAACCGACATAAATGCAGCTTAACGATTCACAACGTATAAATCACTTCTTAAAGAAAGAAGAATTTTCTATTACTTATCTCATTCGAGTCATTCAATTAGTTTCCTGTCAGCATTTTTCCTGTTTTTCCATCTTTTTCTTTCTTTTCTTACGACAATCGTGTTGAAAAATTTCTCTTGAACGAATCAATTTAAGAGATGCTTTAGTTAAGATATATAACCGTGTTCAAGGACGCCTGCTATTTTGCCTCAAGTTCTTTATCGATTTTATTCTATTTCGTCCTTATCGACGAATCTAACGAGAGAAAAAGAAAATGAAAAAAAAGAAGTGAGTTCGAAAGAAGAAGAAGAAGAAGAAGAAGAAGAAGAAGAAGAAGAAGAAAAAGAAGAAATTCGCACTAAGTCGTTGAAGGTTATACCTTCTAAAGGTGTTAGAGACTCTTAACTCTCTGTCAAAAGCATTCCCATTTCTATTTGAAATTCGATCACGTTCGACGTTCGGACATATGGGAAAGCTTTCGATACCAAGATCTCGTCATAGAACAGCCGGTGTGTTGATAGTCGATGGATGCAGCTATAGTGATGGTTTGCAAGGACATCGACGGGTGCATATTTATGGGAATCGAAGAGAGAAGAAAGGAACGTTGAAATCGTCATCGTGAACAAATGAATGGGATGAGATTTAAGAATTTGAGATTCTATCGATGTTTAGTCATCAATATTTCATGTCTTTATCTATCTGTGTAGTCGGTACAATTCAGTAATCATCGAGAAGTATTCGAATATTTTTATTTTTTTTTATTTTTTCAGATTTAATTATTGGATGGTTTTCTTTCTTTTTATATTTATTATTATTATTATTATTATTATTATTATTATTTTTGTTTTTTAGACTAAAGGAAGTATTATGAACTTTTAAATAAAACAGGGAGAAAATATGGTAGTGTATTAAAAAATGTGTAAAAAACGTGTAAAAAATTTTTATAAAATATGAATATACGCATTTTATTGATCTTATATTTTTTTATGTGCGTTCTATATGTATATATATATATATATTTTTTTTTTTTTTTTATTCAAATTCGATTGATTTAAAATTAACTTATATATTTGTATAAAGATCTATAATATCGTTACATACATATATCGTAAAATTCATTTTATTACGATTTTGAGGATCTTTAAATAAACGACGATTTTATGGTTCGTCGATATTGAAAATATTTATAAGATTTAAATGATACAATTGGATTTATAAAATGTTCATTTTTTATTTTTTATCGCTCCTACAACAAAAAATCATTTTCATTTTGAAATATTCTGGAGAAAAAAACTTGTATGCGTGTGTTGTGTGTGTGTGTGTTTTTTTTTAATTGTTTTTTAAAACGAACATAGTTTAATAATAATATCAATAATTTCTTGAAGATTCTTCGTGAGTATTGTGTCTCGTGTATTTAATTAGCGTTATATCGTAAACAATGTTCAAGCGTGGTACGTTCGCGTATCAAAGTTTAATATTAACCGATACCGCAAAATTCACATTCTCCGTTGTATTTCAGAAGTTCTCTCGCTGTATCGGCTATTAAGTTTCGAGGTGGTATAAACGATATCCGGCGAAATAGTTAATAATCGTTCTACTTCTGAATCTCTCGAGCGTTGCATTAAACGTGGCTTCGGAGGGTATGGGAATAAACACGATAATGAGAGTGCCATTCGGTGGATAAAGTGACGCAGCAGAATATTCAGTTGCCTTTTACGAAGTCAGAGAGAAAGGGAGAGATAGAGAGTGATAGAGAAAGATAGAGATAGATAGATAGATAGATAGAAAGAGAGAGAGGGAGAGAGAGAAAGAGAAATATTTAATACCTGGAATATCGAGATTTCGCTATTGAAATGTATCGAGTATTAGTCGACAAACGTTATTTGAAATTCTTCGACGTGGAAAAATTCAAATGGAACGATAAGATAACAAGAGATTTTCAAATCCTTTCTCCTTTTCTTATTTTATATCTTTTCTTGTTTTTATTTATCTTTTTTTTCTTTTTTTTTTCTTTTTTTCTTTTCTTTTTTTCTACCATATACGACAAGCGAGAATAACGAAACATCATACGAGTATAAATCAAGTCGTAGTTAGGTATCTTTTGAAGATAGCGAAATTACGCCGTTTTCGTTTCGTGGTAGCCCGATATCGTGAAATTTATTGGTCTATAAGGTTGTTCAAGATGCAAGGATATTGCGGCGGTTTAGTAGCAATAAAAACGAACTTTGTAGTCGGTTCGAAGGTATTCGAACGACTCTACTTAATCGTAATGATACAGCTTGGAGCAATGTCGCTACTTAAATCAGAACGTTTTACAATATGTACATATGGAAGTAAATAGATATGTGGATATCCTGTTCGAGAAAAAATACGATAACATATGTACTTATTTTGTTTGTGTCTGCAAATTCTGCAAGTTTTAAAGTTTTATCTTATTATAAAACGAGAAGTTATAATTCTTTAAAACGTCCATATATATTTCGAAGTTATACATTAGTGTGTAATTTATTTTTTTTTGTTTTTTTGAAGTATTATTTCGTTCTTCTGTTATGGAATCAATTGTTAAATCAATAACCGACAGTTATTTAGTCTGGTTATTTAGTATAATATAAAAATAAGAAAAATATTTGAATTATATATTAAGGGTTAAATAACAAACATACATTCAAAAGTATCATTTTAATTTATATCAGTATAAATATATAAATATTTTTTTCGATTTTCTTAAAATGTACATGATGGTCAGGTAGATTTTTATTCTTTTTTCTCTATTCAACTTTTCTATATATTCACGAATTTCTCTAGAATATATATAAACAATATTTATATATATATATATATATATATATATATATATATATAAACAATATTTATGAAATCAGCTTTCAAATATCATTATGTAAATCTTTTTAATTCTATATTTAATTCTATTTAAATCTGTTTAATATATATATATTTTCTATATATATATATATATATATATATATATATATATATATATATATATATATACTCTCTCTTCCTCTCTCTGTCTCTCTCTTTCACTCTTTTTGTCTCTCTTTCTTTGTTTCTCTCTCACCTTAGTGCGATTCCTACGTGAAGCTTTGCGAATGTACATACGTATAGCGTAATAGAATAATCCTGTGTACACATATCCGTATGTACGTTTAAGTCCCCATATATGAAATGGCATGATACATGGCCCCATCAAACATCGTAATTTCTCGAAACGTTTGTAAAGTTTGTCGTCTCTACCGGTATATATTAATAAGAACTTTGCTTTAAAAATCATGAAATTGTAAGGTGTTATCTTTGAACGGGTTTATGTTCTTCTCTGTTGTCTTTTCTTTTCCTTCATTCTTCCGTTCCTTTTTATCTTCTTTCTTTTCTTTTTGTTTGCTTAATCAAAAATATTTATACAAGCAATATGTTTGATATTAAATACAAACTTAACGGGGAAACGTCTTTCGTTATTACTCGATATAAGAAAGAAGAAAATAATTGGCAAGAAAGACTAGGATCCCTTTGAGAAATTTTCTGTATTCTTAAAGTTGTTAAAAAGAGAAATTCAAGGAAGAAAGGAAGAAAGGAATATAGATAGAAACGAAGAAAGAAAGAGAGAAAGAGAGAGAGAAAGAAAGAGAGAGAGAGAGAGAGAGAGAAAGGAGAAAGAGTACTTTACAGACTTTCGAGGAATCAGCTTGCACGTTATCGGATATCAGAATTCGATATTAAAAGGTTGTACGTTCACCAAGATGCGTATGAGCTTATAAGAAAAGAAAAAGAGAGAGAGAGAGATATAAGAAGAGAAGAGGCAGAAAGAAAGATAAAAAAAACGAAAGTTGAGAAGTACTTGAAAGGTCGTCGACGAGTGTTCTTAGAATTTATCTTTGTCCGTTTGCGTATTCGTTATGCTTCGAATATCTTTCTATTCTCTCTCTCAGTCTTTCGCTCGTACTCCCTCGTTATCCTTCGGCACCCTTCGCTCTTCTCTCTTCTCTCATATCTCGCCTCGTTGCGCGTCCTCTCCTTCGTTAGGATCGTTTCTTTCTCGAGTTAAAAAAGAAAACTTTTTTTTTCTACTGAAGAAAATTCCAAAGAGGTAGGTACTTATCTCTTTCTCACTCTCTCTCTTTCTCCCTTTCTCTCTCTCTCTCTCTCTCTCTCTCTCTATCTCTTTCCGTTGGGTGCGTTGAGTAAATTGCATTGAACATCGTTCGTCTCAAGTGATATATTTTAGTACATTTATTTATGAATTCGATGAAAAGTTATTCGATATTTTATATCTCATATAAATGTTTTGTTTATTTGTTTGTTTTTTCTATTTTTTTTTTCAAGTAAAATAATTATAACAAAAGTATTCGTTCTTTTTTTTTTCTATTTTTGAAGCAAAACGATGTAACCAAGAACATTTGTCGTTGACAATATTACATAGATATTTTTGTTTTTATGTGTGTATACATTAGAAATAAACGCGTTTTAGTATCTCATTTTTTTGTTTCGTGCTTTCTATTTTTCTTTTTTTTTTTCTTGTGAATAAACTTTTCCGAAAGGAAATGCGATAGAAATACAAAAACTTTGACCTTAGGAGTGAATTTCGTCTTAAACCTTAAGTTGTGAATAAAAGGAAATAGAAAGTAGGCCTCGTCTAAGAGATGAAAAAGACAGTGGAAGCGAGAAGAAAATAGTCGATTCAAGAAGTGAGAATGAAAATGTGTAAGAGAAAGAGACAGAAAAAGAGAGAGAGAGAGAGACAAAAAGAGAATAAAGGAAGAATAGAGAGAGAGACAAAAAGTGAGTAAAGGAAGAATAGAGAGAGAGACAAAAAGTGAGTAAAGGAAGAATAGAGAGAGTACAAGAGAGAAAAAGAAAAAGAGAGAGAGAGAGAGAGAAAGAGAGAGAGAGAGAAAACTCTTCTAACAGTTGCGTCGTGTCTCAAGTCTCAACAGGGTGCGCACTTAACTCAGGAGTGAAGGGGGTTGTTGCATGGTGGCACCTAACCATAAGATCGCCGATGTCGTCACCGACGCTGCTAACACTGCCGACGCCGCCAACGACGACGATGACGACGATGACGACAACGACGAGGTTGACGATGAGAAAGTGTAGTAATGGTAGGGATGTTGGTAATGTTGATGGTAGTGGTAGGTAGGTAGGTAGATTCTAATACCGAGCTACCGACAGCATTGCACAAGGTTGATATTTAGCGACTGAGAAGGTAGCTAGGTGTGCTTATGAACGTATGGAAACATACACGTATACGAAAGAGCAGTAATGAGAGTGTGAGCGAATGTATGTGAGAGAGGAGAGAGAGAGAGAGAAAGTTAGAGAGCGTAATACAGAGAGAGAAAGAGAGAGAGAGAGAGAGAGAGTTTAGTTGGATTCAGGCAGTGGCGGCGGTTCGACCCTCGTTTCAGCCGTCTCTTCTCGTTGTCTAGTGATTGCTTGCTTTGATCTCCATAATGAAACCCCCACAAACCCCTTTCCACGGACTTTGCCTGCTCAAGTTCTCGTCACCTCATTTGGTACCCTTTACCCTTCGCTTCGTCCTCATCGCCGGTTAGATCAACGTAACATCCGCGATAGGTGATATAGGATGTTAGTACTTCTTACTCTTCGTCTTCAGGATATTACGATTGTCATGTATCATTTTTATTTCTTACTTTTTTATTTCTGTTTATTTTCTTCTTTATTTATTTACTTGTTTATTTGTTTATTTATTTATTTATTTATTTTATTTTTCTTTTCCTTTTTGTTGTCGTTGTTGTTGTCGTTGTCGTTGTTGTGATTGTTGTGTAAAGAAAGATTCGCTGTGGATATAAAAAGTCATAAAAGAATATTTTTTATAACAGTTAATTAATTTTATTACTTATGATTTCATCATACCGTTCTCATTTCCATAATTCCTGAATGAAATTCATATTTTATAGGCTTCTTTATCTCTTTCAAGTTGCAACGAGTTTTTCTCGATTAAGCATATCAGGATTAAAACTGTGTCAAGTCGGGCTATATAATGCTTTTGGCTCGATCTTTTTACTTTTTTCTATGTTTCACGATCGTAACGACTTACTCGTGTTGTACTTCCACTCATTTAAATCACGACGAGTTTCCTTTCCGGGTAAACACTTGAGAGAAAGATGCAGTCGTCGCGATTACGCCAAGGGGAGCACTAGAGTAGATGAGCTTCTTCATCGTTTTTCATCTTCGAGGAAGAGCGAAGGAAAGATCCTCTTCTGGTTCTTCTACTTCGTCTTAATGTGGGTCAACCGGTCGTTGAAAAATTAATTAACGATGTGAATTTCTGTTCTGGTAAGAGTTTCGTTCTACTCGAGTTGTAATAAAAGGCAAAATATAAGAATATCTCTCTTTCATTTCCTCTTTCTTTCTGTATTTCACTCACTCTCTTTCTCTTTCTCTTTTTTCTGATCTGAGTCGAGAGAGATTTTAGAAATATCATTACGAGCAATGACAAACTATCGTTATGAATTTTAATTTTTATTTTTTTCCTTATTTTTTCTTTTTTTTTTTTATTATTTTTCATTTCAAAAGATATCACTATCGTACTTTATTACTTATCGTTGCTTATGACGAGTGTCTTAAGATCATCGAGCCCCGACGTTTCTAATGACGAAGGAACAGTTGATGATCATTCAAGTTGTTGAAATTTCGAAAAACTGTAGATAGTATGGGTAATTTCCATGTTGCTATGGAAAATTTATGGAAAATTCGAAGAAGAATTTCTTTCTTTTCTTTTTTTTTTTTTTCAACGATAATACTACGAGCCCTTACTACCAACCTTTCTATTTCCTCCCCAAGCACTGACCAAAGAAATATTTCCTTCCTATGGATCTTCCCTTTCTTCGTCGTTCTCTTTGACGGACTCCGTCAATGTCCATGGATACTTTCGCATTCTAGAGAGCGACTGCGAAATACTTTGAGGAGGCATTTGGATGATCAAAAAGATGCCTTTTTAATATTTCGTCTGAAACGTGCATCACCCTGTCGTCATGGTAAATCGGACATTTTTTTCCTTCTTTCTTTCTTTTTCTTTTTTTCTTTTTTCATTTTTTTTCTTTTTTCTTTTTTTTTTCTTTTTAAATATGTGACTCGACCAGCAGAAGAACTTACTTTATTCTTTTATTACGATATTATTATCGATATGATTCGTATAAAAATATAAATGATATTTTATTGCAATCAATTTTTTAATTGTAACGATAGTATGATGTATCATTTTTTTAGAATAAAGTCAATAGTTATAATGTCATTTTATTACAATAAATACGTTGCATATAACGATAGTTATTTATAAATTAAGCTAATAGGTTTTTTATTTAACGAATTAAACAGATTTAAATAGAATTAAATATAGAATTAAAAAGATTTACATAATGATATTTGAAAGCTGATTTCATAAATATTGTTTGATATTGTTATTTATAAATCAAGCTAATAGGTTTTTTATTTAAAGAATTAAACAGATTTAAATAGAATTAAATATAGAATTAAAAAGATTTACATAATGATATTTGAAAGCTGATTTCATAAATATTGTTTGAAAAAAGAAAAAAGCAAGGATCTAATAAAAAGTTTGAAATATTACAATTTCGAATTTGAATAGTTTTATGGAGGGAGGGGAAAGGGAAAGGAGAAGGGGTGAACACAAACGTCGTCCTTTAATTTTCCTGTATTAGCACAAAAGGTTTTCGAAGGGTTACGTGCCTAGTTTCTAATCGAACGAAACGTATACGTCCACGTTATACTATTCCTTATTGCTTACGTTCTCACGTATTTGGCATTTGAAATTCATTATTTAATTAAGTTTCGAGGAAACGAGCGTAGAATTGACGGTAATGGAAGGCTTAAAGGGATTCCATCGGCAGCTCGGAAACGACAACAACGGGAACGACTGCCGAACCCTTCGCGGGTATAGAAAAACATAGCCCGAGTACGCGTAACGCGAATCGGTGGCCAATTTAAATGCAGATCGAGGTTTAAACGCGGTCTGCGTTTGCACACATGAGCCCAACACTAACACCATAGCGATCACCATCACCAGCATCGACGGCAACCATCGTCTGCGCAACCCTCGAAACCTCGTTCTCTTCCCTTTTACAGCACCGTTAATACCACTGGGATTTTAATCGCGAATTTCCACCCGGCGGACCCTTCCAAGCCACGTTACTGAACTACTCGAACCTTCTTCTCTCCCTTTTTCACCTTCAAATTTTTCTTCTTTTCTTTATGAAGTAATTACGACGTCGTATAATCTTTTGACATCGCAATACAATAAAATTTTATATGATCTATTTTTTTTCTTTTTTTTTTTTATTTAGAAATATTTTGAAAAATTTTATAAATTACATATACATATTTTGGATTCACCAAAAAAAAAAAGATATTGTGAATATTTTTAATATCTTTTTTTAATATCTTATAAAACTATCACGTTAGTGTCATGATTGTTGTTCCAACCCCTGCACTTGCTTATTCCTGTGATCTTGTTATCGATATTGAATTATCTATGACTTCGCTCTACATAAATATTGATCGATAAAGTAAATTATATTCTTTTTTTACAAAGTAATTACGACGCCATTTAATCTTTTGACATCACAATACAATAGAATTTTATACGATGGTTTTTTTTTTATTTAGAAATATTTTGAAAAATTTTATAAATTACATGTGTGTATTTGCATACACGAAACAAAATATTATCGTGAATTCATCTCTATTTAATATATCACATTAGTGTTATGAGAATGTTGTTTTGAATTCCTGTCACTTATTTATCCCAATGATCTCGATATCGAATTATCTGACACTTCATTCCACGTAAATATCGATCGATAAATTAAATTCTATCCTTTCTTTACGAAGTAATTACAATATCGTTTAATCTCTTGACATTCAATCCAATCAAATTTCATCCGATCTATTTTTCAATGTAGAAATATTTTTAAAGATTTTATAAATTACATTTGTATATTTTGCATTTACGAAATAGCAACAAATATTATCGTGAACTCATCTTTTAATATCGTAAAAAAATATCACCTTAGTGTCATGATTGTTGTTTCAATCTCTGCATTTACTTATTCCAATGATCTTTTCGTTATCGATATCGAATTATATAAATATCGATTATTCTATGTAAATATTTCGATTGATAAATTAAACTCTATTATATTTCTACAACATCGTTTAATCTTTTAACATCTAATATCCTATCCATTTTCCAATTTAGAAATATTTCAAAAAGTTTTAATAAATCATACATATGTTACGTTAACAAAAACCAAAATATTATCGCGAACTGATCACTTTTTAATATCTTATAAAGATATCACATCAATGTCATGACAACGTTATTTTTAACCCCTGTCACTCACTTATCCTTATGATCTTCTCGTTATCGTTATCGAATTATCTGACACTTCGTTCGACATAGATATCGATCGATAAATTACACTCAAAGATTTCTCTTCTCTTTATTATTTTATCACAAATTAAATATACACACACACATACACACACACACATACACACACACACATATATTTACATCATTGATAGAGTAATCGATAGAGGGTAGACGATACGATCGAGCATCCCTTGTCTTTTTCGACAAATTGAATAGAAAGAGAGATAGAGACAGAGAGAGAGAGAGAGAGAGAGAGAGAGAGAGAGAGAGAGAGAGAGAGAGGGAGAGAGAAAGAGAAAGAGCAGGGGTGTGTGTATGATAATATCGAGGCTGTTAAGTGGCATTGACTGTGTGTGTATGTGTATGTGTGTGCGTGGATAGATACCTCGCAGAATGTCGAGGTGATATTATATCGTCTGCTTATGAATATTCAGAAATCGTGCGTGTCGTTGGGACGCGAAGTAGACGAAGACACTCGTAAATGTATGGTCGTGTACTATGCTCACACATATGCATATCTCTTCGTGCATATTCACTCGGGAACTTGGGAGTTCGAATGGTCGTCCACGTATGTAGAAGGAGGGTGAATGAAGAACGAAGAAGAACGTAAAAGAAGAACGAAGAAAGAGGAGAGAAAGGAAGGGAGAAAGAAAAAAAGAGAGAGAGAGAGAGAGAGGAAAAATGATGACAGCAGATAAGGGTGAGAGATCTCGTCTTGCCGTTCTCGGGTTACACGAAGGGTCGGAACTATCGATAATCCGCTTAGTCTCGACGTACTGATAAACTGTTTATTATTACTTTCGTATTCTACACACGAGAGAGAAAAAGAGAGAGTGAGAGAAAGAGAGGAAGAGGGACAGATAGGTTTACTTGTATCGATATCATTCGTTGCACTCGCACCCTACGATATTTCTCTCATAGCTTTCTTCAAAGAATTGATTTTTCTTTGCTAGTGTATAAGGGACATGAGATTTGCCGGTTGAAGGGCTCCAAAGATTTCGACGGCTAATCCACTTTTATTACTTTTCAGTTAACATCGAGTATGTGCAACCCATAGCGTACATTCACTATCACTTATTTTGGATTATTTCCGTAGTTAATATATATATATATAGAAACAATGAAAGTTAAAGATTGAAATAGGTTTACTTTTTTTCTTTCTTTTTTTTTAACGTACTATTTGTTCGTTTATTTTTATCGAATTAATATTCTATTCTAATGTTCTGTAATTTTGCGAGTAGACGTTCACGTAATTATGTATATTCTTTTGTTATTTCCCTTTGTCGATATAAAAAAAATTCACTTTTACTTCGTATTCGAAGATCTTTTTTTATTATTTTTCTTTTTCTTTTTTTTTTTTAATATAAGTTATACTTCAGTAGAATATGATCACATTATGTGTAATTAGGTAATCAATTTTTTTTTTGTTTATATATATTTTGAAATTGTGTTTTGTTCATATATATTTGTTTATATTTGTGAAAAAATTTATTTATTAATTATTCATTTATTTACAGAATCATAAAATCTGAACGATTTTTTTTTTCTTCGTATAGAATGATCATTGATTTCTATTTTATTTTCTATTATAATTATACACAATTGTTATCGATCATTGATGCTAAGAATGAATTTATTAGACCAAAAAAAAAAAGAGAGAAAGAAAGAAGGAAAAAGAAACGACGTGTATAACTTGTCGAAAATTCGTTCGATAATAGCCACATGGCGCGAATCGTTGCAATCGATGCGTGTCTAATACATACGAGCGAACGAACTTACTATCGCACATCTGCCGACTTTTCTATATTTTTATTCTAAATGTATTTTTCTCACGGAAGTTACTACTTACAATATGTAACAAACTGTATACAATATATGTTATTTTAAAACGAATGTTAAGACTAGAACGTGAAAGAACGTTGCGTAAAATGAGCTTCGAAAGTATCCGATAAACGATCCAGTCACGTATACACACACATACATATGCACATGCAACATACATACACACACATAATACATACTGCTCGAGATTCAGAACTCGAAAACGTTTTACGAAGATACGAAATAAAAAAAAAAAAAATATAAAAGAAAAAGAAAAGATTGGATCGTACAGAGATCGGTAGAGAATCTTTAAATCTTGTCCGAAACGATAATAGCATAGAATAATTATCATTAATTTTTCAACGCGATGAAAAGCTTGTGCATTCGCTATTAAGCAATTCCCGGAACAGTACGACTTTGTACAACCATTAAAGTCGTGAGCGTTATATTTCTGTAAGACCGAAGAGAAAGAGAGAATGAGAAGAGAGAGAGAGAGAGAGAGAGAGAGAGAGAGAGAGAGAAGAGAGAACATGTAGATACACGTACGATATATACGAGAGAAAGAAAGAGAGACTAAAAAGAGCGAATGAACGAGCCGTAGAAATGCGAATTCTTTTTCTTTGAGCTCTCCGCAAAGGGAAAAAATGTTCTCGACGATACACGTGAGCAGCAATCGGGGACGGTTAAGCCGAAACGCGTCTCATTTAAATTTATGCGACGGTCGTACGTAGGGAATGGGCTTGCGAGATACGTTCGTGCGTTACGTATCCATCTATGTATTATACGTATATATCTACATATATGTATATACATATATATGTATTTAGAAAATAGTGTGTGTCGATCACGGGAAAGAAAATACATGTATATGGAAGTGTGTATCATACATACATATATACATATATATTGTACATGTATATATATATATACACAAACACACACAGTATAACATATGTATGTGTGTGCATGTATATATGCATATGTAAAAGTGTTAGCGGCCGTCAATCGCGAGAAACAGTATCTGTATGTGTGTTTGGTATGGTAGAGAAGCAAACTACGAGGACGACGGCTACGAGACGATGGAGCTATAATACGACGAAGTAATGGGCGACGTCGTGATTAAATGCAAGGCTGGGGCACTTCGTACTGCGGACGATATCGGCCGAGTGTGCGAGTCCTCGGCGAAGAGGAAATTTGATACTCGTAATGCGATTAATAACACTCGCCTACTCTCGTAGTCAGTTCCGTAGGAAAATATTCAATCTCTCTTTATTTCACGAATTCAACCGTGTAAAAAGGTATGAAATCATTCGGGAGAAATATCTTATGTATAATCTACGGTGATATCCAGTGTACTATGTGCACTTATGTGGTTTGAAGTTTCCATGAGAGAGAGAGAGAGAGAGAGAGAGAGAGAGAGAGAGAGAGAGAGAGAGAGAGAGAGAGAGAGAGAGAGAGAGAGAGAGAGAGGAAGTACAAAAGTTTTAAAATCATCGTTGAGATTTCAGTTTTTTCTCTCACGCTCTCCTTTTTTCCTTTTTTTCTTATTTGTTCTTTCGTTCTCTCTCATTTTATTTCTCTCTCTCTGTCTCTCTCTCTTTTTCTCTCTCTCTCTTTCTCTCTCTCCATACTTTAACAATCTTTTCTCAGGGACTGGTCCATCCATCGTAAGACGTTGTTCTTTTATCGGACTTTTGTGTTTACCGTCAACAACAAGAAGTGATGACGACTGCTACGTCTCTTTGTCTCACGATTATCGCTTGGTAGTACAGGGTGAAACGCGAGAAAGTAAGCGACGTCATTATCGAAATCATTTCTTTACCTGAACGATCTTACTTTGAACCTGTAATATATACCTTTTCGATTTTTGTACGTGATTACGCGAGTCCGATAAATCCCAATAGACGTGTTTTCTGTTTTCGTGAAAAAAGAAAAGTAATAAAGAATGAAGAAGAAAACAAAAAAGAAAAACAGAAAAGAAAGAAAATAAGAAATAAGAAAAGAAAAAAATTATCAAAAAAATTCGATTCAGTGAATAATAAAGAAGGAGATATATAATCGAGACTCTAACGATACGCATAGAAGATTTCTGATGATGTTCCTGAAGGGTGGAGAGTCACTATAGTGGGATGCTGTGCGATTAGACGTTTCAGACACAAAGAAATATCCCATCGACTGGGGTCAACAGTCTTTCCCTTTCATTCTTCGTTCCATCGTTTCTCTTTCTCTCTTTCTCTCTTCTTCTCTTATTCTCTCTTTTCTCTAGTTATACAGTCTCGACCCTTCGATGAATCCATATCTCGATTCGGGCACAACTCGATGATGATCGTGTGGCATGGCGTAAAACACGCATGCACATTGTGATTCTTCGAAGGGATATACATTAATATTTCATAGAGAGGTCTTCTCAATTATCGTAGTCATACATTCGTATTTCTTCGTATCGTTTCTCAATCATTTTCAAATGTTAAAATTCAACTGACAGAACAAGCGTTAATAGAATATAAATATTCATTATATTTTTGTTTCGTTTGATGGATATTAAATAACCTGCAATTAACGGAATCGTATATTCGTATTTGTTCGTTTTGTTTTTCAAAGATTTTCAAATGTTAAAATTTAACTGACATAACAAGCGTTAATAGAATATAAATATTCATTATATTTTTGTTTCGTTCGATGGCAATTAACGGAATCGTATATTCGTATTTGTTCGTTTTATTTTTCAAAGATTTTCAAATGTTAAAATTCAACTGATATAACAAGTGTTAATAGAATATAAATATTCATTATATTTTTGTTTCGTTTGATGGATATTAAATAACCTGCAATTAACGGAATTGTATATTCGTATTTGTTCGTTTTGTTTTTCAAAGATTTTCAAATTTTTCAATTCAACAAAGACAACAAATGTTAATAGAATATAAATATTCATTACATTTATCGTTCCGTTTTTGATCGATGTTAAATAACATGTAATTTTTACAGGTTATATAATGATTAAAAAATGCGAAAAGGTAATATCTCATTCTTAAATATTACTTATTACTTATGTTGAAGCAAAAATTGAGGCGTTAAACGTCAACGTCACGTCGATTTTTAAATCTTCATAAATCTTTCGAATAGCAATAAATCTTACGTTCCAATACGATCGCTCATGAATGATGAATGTCATGACGAACGGACGCAAATGTTTCGTTTGAATATACACATATGTAAGCGCCAGGCGTCTTATATACCTATTCGAGAGCGCATAATTCGCATCACTTCGACTTTTGCATGCTAATACGAAAACGTCTACTCGTTTATATTTCTTTTATAGTTTACGTATACTCGTACCAAGATACACAGAAAGACGCAACCAAAGCTATTCAGTATCATTTCTGTTGGTGATCCTCATATGAAAAGGGGTTGCAAAAAGTACGTATAAAATATATAGTCAATGAAGAAAAGGAAGAAAAGAAAGGAAGAAGAAACGAGTAGAGATTCTTTTTTCTTTTCTTCTTTCTTTTTTCTATTCTTTTTTTCTTTTTTTTGCGAAGTGCAGAAGCGACTTGTTATATACCTAGTCGTTGGATGTGTTTCGTGAAAACATAAGAAAACTCGGTCGTTCTAGAATGTAAAAAACGTGTAAATAGAAAGTGAAAGAGTAAGAGAGATAGAGGATAGAAATAGAGAGAGGGAAAGAGAGAGAGAAAGAGGGAGAGAGAGAGAGAGAGAGAGACAGAAATAGAGATAAACTTACGGTCTGTTGCGTACTTGGCAGTCGAGTTAAGTGGAAATGTTTATTATTTGAACTCCGAGACTTCATTAGAAAGAAACACGGTGAGATCTTCAATCTGGATAAACGAGTGAACTGAGAGATATAACAAAGAAGAAGAGATAGAAAGTATGTGTAAGAGAAAGAGAGAAAGAGAGAGAAAGAAACGAAAGAGCAACAGAAAAAGAAAGAGAAAGAGGGTGATCAAGAAATTCATTTTCTAGTTATGATAATTAGTTAAATAAAAAAAGGTAGCCTCTTGCGTTTCAAATCTTTGTACATATATTTTTTCAACTATTCTTTTTTCCTTGATTTATGAGTCAAGTGGCCGAGAAATTGCATATTATTAGTAATGAAGATTCTTTTTTATTTATTTAGTTAAAATGAGTACTAACGAGAAAACGGAAGATAGATATATATATATAATGGATAAGGTAAATTTTAATAATAAGAAAACAGAGAGAAGAGAAACTATGAAATGAAGAAAATTATCGTGTTACCCTTTTCTTACTCAACGATTCGAATAATTTAGAAGAAGAGAGGAAGAAAAAGATTATATATATATATATATATATATATATATATATATATATATATATATAAATAGAAATAAATAAAAAGAAAAAGATTATATATATATATATATATATATATATATATATATATAAATAGAAACGAATTAGAAATATTTACCATCAAAGAAGAGAGGAACCTCGATTACTCGCATCTTTTCAATGAAATCTTTCGACCCTATACCACCCCAATACCTCCCATTTTTCTACTTTTCGCGCACCCCCATGGACCCTTTTAAGGTCGTGACTCAGATGTCACATGCGAAATGTATGATAGAAAGAGAGAGAGAGAGAGAGAGAGAGAGAGAGAGAGAGAGAGAGAGAGAGAGAGAGAGAGAGAGAGAGAGAGAGAGAGAGAAAAGCAGGGATTCGTGCTAGAGTGCACAGGCTGATTTCGTTGGATGCAGAGGCC
The DNA here is from genome assembly GCF_910589235.1 of Vespa crabro. Lineage (NCBI taxonomy): Eukaryota > Metazoa > Arthropoda > Insecta > Hymenoptera > Vespidae > Vespa > Vespa crabro. The sequence continues at coordinate 1,873,928 of NC_060960.1, forward strand.
CCCCATCAGCTGAGTTATGGCATCCATAACTAGCACCTACGTCTTTCATTAACCTCGCCATTGTCACGTGTACTCCGACCACGTCGTTAAAGGGGGGATCGAAGATCGTGATGGGGCTAGGGGCGAAGTACCATATACCTATTTGCTTTTCTTTCCTTCGTATTTGTCTGCCATATGTCTCGCTTATTGCATGTTCGAGCATTGCCTTTTACACGTTTCTCGTTTCGAAGGATATTTTTTAATATCGACCTGTCTCCGTGCATTTTGTTTCTTTCACTTTTTGTTTTCTTTTTCTTTTTCATTTTCGTTATCCTTTTTTTTTGTTCTTTTTCTTCTTTCTTTCTCTTTCCGTCCATTCGTCCCGATTCTGTCCACACATTTTTCTCCTTCTTTTTTCTTTTCTTCTCTCAC